>NC_069503.1:1026076510-1026376510 GCF_027579735.1 Bombina bombina | reverse complement strand
AATCTATGAAAATTCTGCTCTCTGACTCTGTTCCAAGTCTGTCAGTGCACAGCCCCAGGCCGCGTGCCTACCGCTTCTTATGGCCAATCACCTCTGCACTCTGCCCACCTCCAGACCCCCGCCTGCCCTCCCCTCCTACCTTATCAGTGTGCACTTAGTGTACCATAACCATACCGGTCTGGTGGGCATCATACGTGGCTCCTTCACTTTAGAGTCAGTGTCAGACAGTCATGCGGTCAGGTGCCAGGCATCCCCCTCACAATTTCCCAGTTCCCGTTTAGATAGACAGCACAGCAGTGAGTGACTCCACTGCTCCACTCGTCACTGAACAGTGAGCACAGATAGGCAGGCAGGTAGGTTTAGGCTAGCAGCACAACTTCACAAGCCCCACGGCACGCCCACAACATTCATAGTGAAATTGGTCAGGGGAGGAGCAAAGTACAAACAAGCAAAAGCAGCCGGGAAAACTATTTGTGGAAATTGCGACGAGGGCTCAAGGGGCAAAAAAATTAAGTGTGTCTACACCTTCCCCAGTCCCACTAATGTTCACAACTGCTGGCCCCTCTAATAAAAAAAATATTTGCATCTCTACATTGTATTTCTTTGAATTTCAATAAAAAAAATTTTTTTTTTTGGGTGGTGTCACCCCCTGGAGGGTGTCACACGGGTGCGGTCCGCACCCCCCTAGTGATGCCACTGCATGAATATTGTGGATCAAAGGTTTTAACTTGTAGTATAGGGTCAGATTTAGATATTCTTCTGAAATTCAATTACCTTCCCCACATTCCTCTAGATCAAAGCCTGGTACAGAATAAGTAAAAGAACCTGAGGGGAGTAACAGATCCTGGGGGGAAAAAACAACACCAGATCATTCACCCAGCAGAGCCTGGTGACAAGTAATGTAGGAATGAACTAGAAAGTAGCAGCAGAATATCAGACAGAGCAGGACCTGGAACTGTCAAACCCAGGGAAACTGAGCATTATCTCAGCCTGGCGCATGAAGAGTCTGTACTATGGACTGACCGCTGTTGAGACAAAAAGTAGGAGAGTTTGGGACAGGCAATAACCAAAGCTGGGGCAGCGAGTTCAGCTACAACCACGTTGCGCATGCTGAAGTACACATACCGCCGTCATAGACTCATAGCCGATTTCAAAAGTCTGCATAAAAGAAAAATTCTCATACATCTATGGTGGTGAGGTTCTTCACTCAGAATCTAGATGTGTGAGAAATATTTCTCTTATTATGCAGACTTTTGAAATCTTCCAGTCGGTCACCTCAAAATTCACTAGCGGTCCACTGGTAGACCGCGATCTACCTCTTGCCCACCCCTGCTCTAGATTGATATTAATGTGACCGCAGCATCCGCCACTCTTTAGGTCTCTTATCCAGGGTTTGTCTGTCAGCTGATCGGTCATGATTCCTACAGTATCTCCGGTCGTCTTTATTTTAACACCAAGGCTTACAGCTTCCTTGCTCCGGACCAGGACTATTCACGCTTTCCTTACAGCGTCTTTGCCGTGGCACAGGCCGCACTCCAGGCCAACAAAGAACTTTATGTTACCAGCAAATCTGCACACACTGCTATTAACAAAGGTATCCTAGTACTGTTTAAAAACATGCCTGACAGCTTTATAGAGATTTTTGCTTCTTAACTAGCACCAAAAGGCTTTCCAACCTGCATCCACAGCTTGATAAATAAGAGTCTAACCTTTCCAAAGTATGTACATTAGCAAACATGACATCTTTTCAAAACTTTGGAAGGTGACAAAGTTGAGGAGCATATGTAGTAAACTTTGATGCAAAATACAAAAGCCATTTTAGCATTATGATACCGGATATTCCTGTTGACATTTGATAACTGTTCAATGTTTTGGAATTTCTTCTATATGATAGCTGAGAGAAAAAAAACTATGGAGATGAGACTGGCTTTTGCTCATATTTGCTAACTAAAAAAAACATAGGTAGGGTGATTAGCAGATATGGGTTCTATCACAATTATCTAGAAAAGTTTCTCAAATAACTTATTTACAAAAGTCTTTACTAGGCTTTAATCGGGATCCTCTGTTGGAACCCATTAGATAAGCTTATCTAAAGGATAGTAATGGAACCCATGATGTCTGGCTTGTTTCATTTTGTATTTATTTTGTCTGTTTTAATTGTGCTTTCTGTTGGATCTATGTTCCATTCATTATTATACAATATTTATAGCAAAATAATAAAAAGAATAACCACTGTACAGGCAACTCTTGAACAAATTTGTTTAGAGTAATGGGTAAGAGTACAAGGCAATCTTATCCAAGGGAAGTGAAACAAATTGCTGTTGTTCCTTTTTTTGCCTTAGAGTGAAATAACAGTTCTGTTTTTGCTTAAAAGTTATTAAGTGTTCGAACTTTCCAAGCCTTTAACAGTACGTGTGAATAAATTTGAAAAATATATATTTTTCTTAAAATTTGTAAGCATCATTTTTTTAAAGCCGAAACCCAGTTTTTTCTGCAATAAATGCATTTTTTTCACGTAATATCTATTTCATAACTCCTGTGAATTTACTCTGTGACATATGAACTGATTTTAATTTCCTACAGAAAATTGTTTACAGTACTTCAAATGGTCTAAATGCTTGCCAGTAAATAGCTATCAAAGTATCAATGACCAAATTTAACACACACCTCGGGTCAAAAGCAAAATGAGCTTAGGGTTCTCAGACTATTACTTTACTAGATGTTTACAAATTAGAAAACTTTCACAAAAGCGTTCATTGTTCGTGACTGGCAAGCTCTGCCTCAGATAAGCAAAGCTAGAATAGATTGGAAACTGTCGGTCCAAATTAAAATACATTTCTTAGAAAAATATGGGTTTTTTTTTCTGTTTTGTGAAATGTTATTTTTTTTCATGAAAAATTACTTTTCCCATTTGTAATGTTGATGTTTTGCAGTTGTTAAAGAAACATTAAATTCATTTTTCATGTAATAGAAAGAGCGACAATTAAGGACCTTAAAATATTTAAATATGTAAAAGATTACATCAAAGCAGTGCTGGCTGGTGACATTTTAAGTTAGTTGGGTGACTTTGGCTTCTCCCAAACTCTACACCTGACTCCATATATTCCCCAAATAGTTGTACCCTTCAACACCATGCTGGCTTCCACTTTGAAAGTACAGTCCACTAGCAAGTTTTGTATGTGTTATTTAGAGGAACCAAACCTATCTAGAGCTATCCTCAGTCACAACTAGCATATTATATAAAACCAGCACGGAAGGCTAGGACTTCAAGGGCCCTAGAAAGACACATGAGTGTATTATCTCTTGGCCAATATCTGAAATTAATGTTCCATTTTATATTTTTTTACTTACAGTATGTGAGAGAGGGCCAGCTAGTTTTATTGTAATTTTTAAAATATTCATGGTAAATTGCTAGTGGAGTTTGTGCCCAGTTTACTCTGGGCCTGCCTGTGTTAGTGCATGTGCATTCAGTTCCATGCTATGGAAAATGCACCCAGTGTATTTTGATAGTCCCGGACAAGTAAAGAAAATGCATGGACAATGGCTACTGCCCATGTAGGGAAAAAATGGAAACAGAACAAATAGTCTCCTAGTCTGCTGTATAGAAAAAGTTCCAAGAAACAAGAAGAATTACAAACGCATGTGGATCTTTATTCACTTAATACAACTTAAATCTGAAAAAGACAAGTAAAGTCCATGGAAAAGATGTTCATGTCTGCTAATATATGTCAGCAATGTCTGTGTTATTTCTTACTTATTCCTGTGCTGCCTATAGTAAGTGCTTCCCATCTGCAGTGTATCACCCAATATTCAGCAGTGATAATGGAAAGAGCACATGAAAACAGAGAGGCTAGATTACAAGTGGCGCACTAACGTTAGCATATGCACTATAATTTTTTTTTAACGATTAAAAGGTATATGGTAAGGTGTTTGAATGGTAAGGACTATATTGTATGTATGTATGCATGTATGTGCGTGTGTATATTTTTATATATATATATATATATATATATATATATATATATATATAAATATATATACACAGTATATAAATATGTGTATGTATGCATGTGTATATATATGCGTATACATGAGTATTTATGTATTTATATATGTATATACATACAGATATACACATATAAACACATGTATACACATACATATACACACACACATATATATATATATATATATATATATATATATATATATATATATATATATATATATATATATACTTTGGAGCCCTTTCCATGCAAATACCTTAAAAAATCTGATATTTAATGTGTTGTAGTGTCTATTTACTATAAAAAAAATTACATTACAATGTTTTACACATAGAAGAAAAGGAGAAAAAGTATCCATTTCCTAGATTTTTTGTTTCTTTAGCACTAAATACTAAAAGAGCCACCTAATCCTATATTATATAATATCCTTGTACTGAGTGAGAAGGTTCATTATTGGCTCCATGCTAACGTGTTATAATACAGTCGCCCTTTAATCAGAATTTACTACACTATTTGCTCTTTTTTCCCTGTGTTTTCTTGTGCTCTTTCCATTAATTCCAACTGCTCAATACTGACAAGTACAGCAGGAGGCATAGGAACATGTACGCTATAAAACAGAAGCAAATGACAGATGTTAGTAAATACAAAGGAACATCATTTCCCATACACTTTACTAACTCGTTCAGATTGAGTGTCTATTAATTGAATAGAGATTTGTCATGCTTCAGGTAGAGTATGCAATTTAAAAAAAAATAAAAAACAACTTTCCATTTTACTTCTATTATAAAATTAGCTTTGTTCCTTTGGTATCCTTTGTTGAAGAGTAAACATAATCTCATAGGAACCCAGGAGTATGTGTGTGACAGCAGCATATGCAACAATGTTTGTAGCAATGTTATCAATTGTTGCTAACACCACTGCCGTAGAGCACAAAAGACACATGCATTCTCCTGGGCTCCTATGAGCTTACCTAGGATTACTCTTCAACAAAGTATACCAAGTGAACAAAGTAAATTTGATAATAGAAGTAAAATCAAAGTTGTTTAAAATTGCAGGCTCTATTTCATCCACAAAAGTTCAATTTTATCTTCACTTTCCTTTTAAAGGACATGAAACACAAACGTTTAGTGGGGCGGATTTAATAAGCAGCGGATGCTTATTCCGGTAATGCAAACGCTGGAGTTAAGAAGCAGTGGTCGTAAGACGGCTACTCATTAACTTGTCCCCCACCTTTTAGGTGGCGGACTGCAATTATTCCGATCAGATACGTTGGGATGATTGACACCCCCTGCTAGCACTGATTGGCCGCAAATCTGCAGGGGGCGGCATTGCACAAGCATTTCTTGTGAAATGCTTGTGCAATGTTAAATGCCAACAGTGTATGAGGTCCGCATTTAGCGATGCAGGCTGGACATGATTCAATATAGCTAATAATGTCCGCCTGGGGTTTAATAAATTGACCCCAGAGCATGCAATGTTAAGCAAATTTATATGTTACTTCTAATATCAAATTGTATTTGTTCTCTTAGTATCGTTTGTTGAAAAGCAGGGACATAAGCTCAGGAGTGTGCACATGTCTGTAGCACTATATAGCAGCAGTTTTGCAAGAATGCTATCCATTTGCAAGAGCACTAGATGACAACACTATTTCCTGCCATGTAGTGCTCCACTCACCTACCTAGGTATCTCTTCAATAAAGAATACTGTTGAACGAAGCAAATTTGATCATTTAAGTCAGTTTTATACTTTTTAGAATTTTATGCTCTGTCTGGATCACAAAATAAATTATATGGGGTTTCATATCCCTTTAAAGGGACACAAAACACTTTTTGTTTTCTTTCATGATTCAGATAAAGAACACAATTTTAAACAACATTCCAATTTAATTAAATTGTCTAATTTGCTTGGCTCCATATAAATCTATAAGAATATTATGTTCCAATATTCTTCTTGTCTTCACCTGTGTATATAAAAAAAGCTGGCTGTAGAAGACTGGGACAGGACCTAGATCTGTACAAGTCAGTTATAAAGCTTGTGGCCCAGTCCCAGATTATTAAATAGACTTTCTTTAAAACATGGGAAAAAAGGAAAGTCTTCTGTAAAAATTATTTCTCATTTTCTCTAATAAGAACATAGGCTAAATGTCACACAAGGTAAATGAATGGGAAAAAAGTTATAAAATCATATAATTCAATAAACCTCACTTTATATATCCTATGAACACACACACATTTAGATTATATACAGATTCATAGATACAGAACAGAAATGTTTTTCACACACAAAAGTAAAATGTTGACAAAGCCAACCAATGAAAGATCAGTGTTTTTATTTAATTTATATGAAACAATTAGAAAGTGTTTTTCATTTGACACAAGCAATTATATCCCAGAACCTTTTTTTTAGCCAGAAATGTATCTAAGCCGTTTTTAAACCAATCTAGGGTATTGACAATGCCTAAATTCTTTTCCTTGTATATTTACTAAAAACCGTGCGCTATTAAAAGCTCGCTCAGTAAGCCAACCGCATTCCTAATTCACACAACAAATGTATCAGTATGTAATACTATTTATAAGAAGCAGAGCGACACAAATATAGGGCGCGATCCAATAAACGGCGCAAGCGAGGGAACCCGCGTCGCCCGCAGTTTCAGCTCGCATCTCGAGCTATCCAATATACGGCGCCGTCAGATGCTAACGTGCTGTAAGTCGGATAAACCAGCGATGTCCAGAAATCTGCGCAAGTACAAATTTCTGGCGTCGCCAGTGACTTGCGCCACGTTAGAAACTGCCGGCGCCTACAAAACCTGACTAAAGTCTAAATCACCCGCACTGTCTAACACGCCTCCCTAACATAGCCCGACACGTCTAACCCTCTATCCGCTATCCCCCCTCACTATCCTAACAATAAAATATGTATTAACCCCTAAACCGCCGCTCCCGGAGCCCGCCGCTACCTAATAAAGTTATTAAACCCTAAACCGCTGCCAGCTATATTAAATCTATAACCCCCTAAAGTGAGCCCCTAACACCGCCGCCATCTACCTTACCTACCCCCTAAAGTGAGCCCCTACCCCGCCGCTATCTATTTTAAAATTATTAACCCCTAATCTAATCCCCCTACCCCGCCGCCATCTATATTAAATTATTTAACCCCTAAAATACTAAACTATCCCTACCACTAAACCTAAGTCTAACCCTACAAATAGCCCTGAAAAGGGCTTTTTGCGTGGCATTGCCCCAAAGTAACAGCTCTTTTACCAGCCCTTAAAAGGGCTTTTTGCGGGGCATGCCCCAAAGAATTCAACTCTTTTGCCAGCCCTTAAAAGGGCTTTTGGCGGGGCTTTGTCACAAAGTAAACTGCTCTTTTGCCTACAATCTACATCCCCCTACACCGCGGCCACCTATCGGATTGAACTTGAATCTGATTGGCTGATTCAATCAGCCAATCAGATTTTTCTACCTTAATTCCGATTGGCTGATAGAATCCTATCAGCCAATCGGAATTCGACGGACGCCATCTTGGATGACGTCATTTAAAGGTACCTCATTCGTCGTTCAGTCGTCGGCCGGGATGGATGCTCCACGTCGGAGCAGAGATGAATGAAGATTGAAGATGCCGTTTGATGGAAGATGCTGCCGGATGGAAGAAGACTTTGCTGTCGCTTGGATAAAGACATCGCCCGGATCAGATGAGGAGTTCGGCCCGGTGTGGTGAAGACAAGGTAGGGAGATCTTCAGGGGGGTAGTGTTAGGTTTATTTAAGGGGGGTTTGGGTTAGATTAGGGGTATGTGGGTGGTGGCTTGTAATGTTGGGGGGTGGTATTGTGTTTTTTTTTTCAGGCAAAAGTGCAGTTTTCTTTGGGGCATGCCCCCACAAAAGGCCCTTTTAAGGGCTGGTAAGGTAAAAGAGCTTTGAACTTTTTTTAATTTAGAATAGGGTAGGGAATTTTTTTATTTTGGGGGGCTTTATTATTTTATTAGGGGGCTTAGAATAGGTGTAATTAGCTTAAAAATCTTGTAATCTTTTTTTTATTTTTTGTAATTTAGTGTTTTTTTTTGTAATTTAGTTTAGTTTATTGAATTGTATTTTTAGATAGATATTTGTAGTTTATTTAATTTATTGATAGTGTAGGTGTATTTGTAACTTAGGTTAGGGTATTTTTTACAGGTAATTGGGTAATTATTTTAACTAGGTAGCTATTAAATAGTTCATAACTATTTAATAGCTATTATACCTAGTTAAAATAATTAACAATTTACCTGTAAAATAAATATAAACCCTAACATAGCTACAATGTAATTATTAATTATATTGTAGCTATCTTAGGGTTTATTTTATAGGTAAGTATTTAGATTTAAATAGGAATATTTTAGTTTATAATATAAATTAGATTTATTTAATAAGAATTTAGTTAGGGGTGTTAGGGTTAGATAGAGTTAATATAGTTAATATAAATACTATAGTAATACTATATAGTAATTAGGGTTAATATAGTTAATATATATAATGTAATAACTATATTAACTATAATATACTTAGGGTTAATATAGATAATATAGCTGGCGGCGGGGTAGGTAGATTAAATTAGGGATTAATAATTTTAATATAGATGGCGGCGGTGTAAGGGGCTTACATTAGGGGTTAATACCATTAATATAGGTGGCGGCGGTGTAGGGAGGGCAGGTTATAGGGCAAAAGAGCTGTTAACTTTGGGGCAAAGCCCCGCAAAAGGCCCTTTTAAGGGCTGGTAATAGAGCTTATTACTTTATGGATATTAGATTAGGGGTTAATAATATTAATATAGCTGGCGGTGGTGTAAGGGGTCAGATTAGGGGATAGATCAGGTAGATGGTGGCGGTTTTAGGGGCTCACAGTAGGGGATAGATCAGTTAGATGGTGGCGGTTTTAGGGGCTCACAGTAGGGGATAGATCAGTTAGATGGTGGCGGTTTTAGGGGCTCACAGTAGGGGGTTAGTTTATGTAGATGGCGGCGGTTTAGGGGTTAAATACTTTATTAGGGATTGCGGCGGGGGATCGCGGTTGACAGGTAGATAGACATTGCGCATGCGCTAGGTTTATTTTGCAGCTAGTTTAGGTAGTTACGGGGCTCCAATAGTCAGCGTAAGGCTTCTTACGGCTGCTTTTTGTGGCGAGGTGAAAATGGAGTAAGATTTCTCCATTTTCGCCACGTAAGTCCTTACGCTGTATATTGGATACCAAACTGCGCTGGTTTGGTATACCTGCCTATGGCCCAAAAAACTACGGGCGACGGCAGAAATATACGCGCGTAACTTCTAGGTTACGCCGTATATGTGATACCAAACCTGCGCAAATATTGGCGTCGCCGACTTTTGCGGGCGACGATTTTTATCAGATCGACCCCATAATATATAACTAATTTGACAACACACGCATTTATTCAGACATCTAATAAAAATGTAACTCTTAAAAAGTGTCTTTCTTAAATATGTCTAAAAATTCAGCTGGCCATCATGTTTCTAACTAATGGTTTTAATGTGAGACTTTATAGCCACTAGAATAACAACGAATAAAAAGCATATGCCATCCTTTATCAAAGAAAGCCAATTTATACAGTCCATAAACATAAAAAGCACAATCACAGTACCTCTCTCAAGTGGCTGTTACTTGGTTGTCTATTCCGTTACTCCAAAATGCTACCATTCACCTCACTAATCACATGACCTTAGATGAACAATCCAGGGGAGTTTTTAGCGTAGTCGCTTGTGTAACCCTTTGTGCTGGTACAGAGGAAAGTAATCCTTCCCACAGGCTTGTCAGTTACAAGTAGAAATCAAAATAAAGTTGATCAGAGATGATTAAAGTGAACCAACTCTATACCCCAACTCTTGACCTAGCAATAGTCCTGGAGACACTTCATACAGGAGGTCTCTTCAGGGGTCAAATTCACCAATGCGTTTAGGCTCCTGTTGAGCCTTTATTAAGATGAATTTTAGTTACATACAATGTTCTTTAAATGCTTAATCTTCTTGATGTCCTTATCTGTCTATACTTAAAGTTATTTCACCTCTGATATTCAGAACAGAGGCATTACAATTCAAACATAATTGAGAAAAAGCATTTGAGAGGTGACATGATTACTTTATATAAATACAGGGAGTGCAGAATTATTAGGCAAATGAGTATTTTGACCACATCATCCTCTTTATGCATGTTGTCTTACTCCAAGCTGTATAGGCTCGAAAGCCTACTACCAATTAAGCATATTAGGTGATGTGCATCTCTGTAATGAGAAGGGGTGTGGTCAAATGACATTAACACCCTATATCAGGTGTGCATAATTATTAGGCAACTTCCTTTCCTTTGGCAAAATGGGTCAAAAGAAGGACTTGACAGGCTCAGAAAAGTCAAAAATAGTGAGATATCTTGCAGAGGGATGCAGCACTCTTAAAATTGCAAAGCTTCTGAAGCGTGATCATCAAACAATCAAGCGTTTCATTCAAAATAGTCAACAGAGTCGCAAGAAGCGTGTGGAAAAACCAAGGCGCAAAATAACTGCCCATGAACTGAGAAAAGTCAAGCGTGCAGCTGCCAAGATGCCACTTGCCACCAGTTTGGCCATATTTCAGAGCTGCAACATCACTGGAGTGCCCAAAAGCACAAGGTGTGCAATACTCAGAGACATGGCCAAGGTAATAAAGGCTGAAAGACGACCATCACTGAACAAGACACACAAGCTGAAACGTCAAGACTGGGCCAAGAAATATCTGAAGACTGATTTTTCTAAGGTTTTATGGACTGATGAAATGAGAGTGAGTTTTGATGGGCCAGATGGATGGGCCCGTGGCTGGATTGGTAAAGGGCAGAGAGCTCCAGTCCAACTCAGACGCCAGCAAGGTGGAGGTGGAGTACTGGTTTGGGCTGGTATCATCAAAGATGAGCTTGTGGGGCCTTTTCGGGTTGAGGATGGAGTCAAGCTCAACTCCCAGTCCTACTGCCAGTTTCTGGAAGACACCTTCTTCAAGCAGTGGTACAGGAAGAAGTCTGCATCCTTCAAGAAAAACATGATTTTCATGCAGGACAATGCTCCATCACACGCGTCCAAGTACTCCACAGCGTGGCTGGCAAGAAAGGGTATAAAAGAAGAAAATCTAATGACATGGCCTCCTTGTTCACCTGATCTGAACCCCATTGAGAACATATGGTCCATCATCAAATGTTAGATTTACAAGGAGGGAAAACAGTACACCTCTCTGAACAGTGTCTGGGAGGCTGTGGTTGCTGCTGCACGCAATGTTGATGGTGAACAGATCAAAACACTGACAGAATCCATGGATGACAGGCTTTTGAGTGTCCTTGCAAAGAAAGGTGGCTATATTGGTCACTGATTTGTTTTTGTTTTGTTTTTGAATGTCAGAAATGTATATTTGTGAATGTTGAGATGTTATATAGGTTTCACTGGTAAAAATAAATAATTGAAATGGGTATATATTTGTTTTTTGTTAAGTTGCCTAATAATTATGCACAGTAATAGTCACCTGCACACACAGATATCCCCCTAAAATAGCTATAACTAAAAACAAACTAAAAACTACTTCCAAAACTATTCAGCTTTGATATTAATGAGTTTTTTGGGTTCATTGAGAACATTGTTGTTGTTCAATAATAAAATTAATCCTCAAAAATACAACTTGCCTAATAATTCTGCACTCCCTGTATACATATACAGAGATGACAGGAGTTATGTTTATTCCAAGAAAATTGTTTGTGACAAGAGGTCACAATTTAAGGCCGAAGGAAAGGAGATTTAATCTCCAGCAATATAAATGTGTTTTCAATGTAAGAACAATCAAATTGTGGAACTCATTACCTAAGGAGGTAGTAAATGCCGATGCCTTAGATACATTTAAAAATAGTTTAGATACAATAATGACTAGAAACAGAATTCAGGGATATGATTGCTTGTGTTAAATGGGTCACCAGCTTTGACTGTTAGTAAATTAAGATATGTATAGATTGAACTCAATGGACTTCTGTCTTTTTTCAACCTCATCTACTATGTTAATAGGTTATTATGTATTTGGCAAAAGGTAAAAAAAAGAATTCGCCAAAAAAATATTTCCCTATCATTTTAAACTATAAGATGAAACAAATTATTTTCCAAAGTAGTACGGGGTTAAACACATGATTAAGAAGATCTAATTCTGTAATCCCCAAGGGTATACGCTTTTAAATTTAAAGATCAATTTGGCTATTACTATACAGTAATTTGCTTTCCATGTTTCCTCCTCTCACATCTTTATTTTATAAAAAGCCCAGAATCGTAATCCCTTAGGGCTCTGGTTATGACATTCCTTAAAGTGTTTTGAGAGTAAATGGTCTTCATTTCCTTTTTCAATATTAAGGAGCTGTTCTCTAATTCTTTCCCTGACCTCTCTAGTAGTTTCTCCTCCTTTTGGCATAGACATTGAATTGAATAGATAACATTTTTGTCAGTGCATCTTGGCAAATCCTTAATCACATATATTTTCCCAGTAACGGTTAATATAGCTTGTTTTGTTCTTGAATTATATGTGCACGCTTTACAACCGTTGCATGGTTCAAAAATTCAAAAATTGAATAACACAGAGTTAAACATAATTTTATAATAAAATTGTAGTCAACTAACCTGTCATTTTGATCTCATATTTACAAACTATTGTCCAAACTGTAACCTAAAATTGGAGCCCTTTTTAGAAATAAAACCTGTCTAACTCTTGAGGTTAGGAAAAGTATTGTACAAAAAAATCTGATTCCAGCAACTGATTACTGGGATGTTTTGTCTGCTGGGCATATTTATCAAGCTCTGTATGGAGTTTGAGGCCCCTTGTTTCTAAAGACTGCTGCTCCATAACTTGTCCGCCTGCTCTGACCCCGCGGACAGAAATCAACCCGATCAAATACGATCGGTTTGATTGATACCCCTTTTAGCGGCCGAATGGCCGTGAATCTGCAGGGGGCGGCATTGCACCAGCAGTTCACAAGAACTGCTGGTGCAATTATAAATGCCGACTTCGTATCATGTCTGCTCGCACATTGATAAATTTACCTCTGCATCTGTGCCTTAGATCCATCTAAGTAAACTTACAACTCTCTATAACTCATTATGCCAATTTGTCCTGCAATGTGATTACAAAACTTTTCTGAGAAACTCCCAGACTACCCGAGCAGTATGCTCACCTCTGTTTCCCACTCCCCTTATAACATAAAGTCCTCTTCTTCCACTCTACTCTCTATTCCCCATTACAACAATGAAGCTGGTTGGTCAGTGTTTTCATTCAGAGCTCCTCAGCTGTGGAATAACCTTCTGGAAAACACCAAATCCTCCAGCAACCTGAAATCTTTGGGGAAAAAAAGTATCTCAATCCTTACAAACAAAGAAATCCTGTAAAGATTGTAAATTATAAAAAGACCTACTTGGTGTCTATTGTGTATTTTTCTTGGTAAAACATTTTATGAATATATATATGAATATATATATGTTGGAAACATTTCTCAGAGATTTTGGTCCATATTGACATGATAGCATCATGCAGTTGCTGCAAATGTGTCTGCTGCACATCCATGATGTGAATCTCCCGTTCCACCACATCCCAAAAGTGCTCTATTGGATTGAGATCTGGTGACTGTGGAGGCTATTGGAGTACAGTGAACTCATTGTCATGTTCAAGATACCAGTTTGAGATGATTTGAGCTTTGTGACATGGTGCATTATCCTGCTGGAAGTAGCCATCAGAAGATGGGTACACTGTAGTCATAAAGGGATGGACATGGTCAGCAACAATACTCGTGTAGGCCATGACATTTAATTGATGCTCAATTGGTACTAAAGGGCCCAAAGTGAGCCAAGAAAATATCCCTCGCACCATTACACCACCACCACCAGCCTGAACCGTTGATACAAGGCAGGATAGATCCATGCCTTTGTGTTGTTTATGCCAAATTCTGACCCTACCATCTGAATGTTGCAGCTGAAATCGAGACTTATCAGACCAGGAAACATTTTTTACAATCTTTTATTGTCCAATTTTGATGAGCCTGCGCGAATTGTAAATAAATTATGGGGACATAGGAGCGCCACCCAAAGGGGGCTTAAGTGTGCTGGTGGAAAAGCTGGGCCCAAAGAGATTATCAATATGGGTGTATAATGGCCAAAAAACAACACATAGTTCTGTAATACTAAAGAGTGTAGAAATAACACATAGTGCTGTATTAATAACACATAATACTGTATTAATAAGGAACGTAGAAATAGGGTGAAAAATACAGACAATAAAGAATATATAAAAACATATGTTGTATATAAAAACGGTTTTAATCCAAAGAATATATGGACCAGATAGCTAGAACTCTGTGACAATCTAGCAGAGTTATTCACAATCTAGAGTAAAATGCTTAAAAGCAACGGTGAAAAACATATGACAAAATAAGGGTATAACATAAAAAAAGGAATAATAAAGAAATTAATGATATTAATGAATCTGAGCTGAGATAAAGGGACATCCCATATATAAAGAAATTATATAGTCCCAAAGTCTATACAGCAGTGGTCTCAAAGTACCGGCCCCAGGGCCAAATGCGGCCCTCAAAATAGTTTAATCTGGCCCTCCCTTGTTTAATAGGTAAACCATTAATTTGGGCTGTCAATTTTTTTTAGGGTTCTAAGAGGTATAACTAGTTGATGTTCTATATAGGTACTCACAAGTCAAATATAAAGACAAGCATCCAGTGTAGACTCGCACCATGCACTGCATTGGGTAAATGTCACTTTTTACGTTGCTATACAGTTCCAAGATGATCACTTCACTTGACACTCACAACATAAATATAGACAACTGTGTATATCTATTGTGGGCTACAACTCCCACCATGCACTTCTACATGGCTAAATGTCACTTCCATTTCCTAGTATATCTAGTTTCAGAGCACTTACTCAGTTCAAGCGGCCCCCATTGGAGAAGAACACTTTGCCAGTGGCCCCCAGATACTTTGAGTTTGATACCCTTGCTATACAGTCACAAAGAGTAAAAAAAATCCAGTGGAGGTCCAATGTGGAAGGATCCAGAGAAGAGAGAAGAAAATACTTTTATCCAAAACTTCTGGTTCAGGGTAAGAACATCTAAAGGTACCTGTGGAAGAAAAAATGAACAGATGCACAAAAACAAAAAAAGCTAGCTAAACTAAAAGGAAAAGTGCTCACCATATACAAATAGGAACTCGGGCTGGTATGTCACAGGAGGTCAACACGTTTCGGCCGACTGAGAGGCCTTTATCAAGACTATGCAAATTGTAGCCTCAGTTTCCTGTTCTTAGCTGACAGGAGTGGCACTCAGTGTGGTTTTCTGCTGCTGTAGCTGATCCGCTTCAAGGTTCAATGTGTTATGCATTCAGAGATTGTATTCTGCATACCTTGGTTGTAACAAGTGTTTATTTGAGTTACTGTTGCCTTTCTATAATCTCAAACCAGTCTGCTAATTCTCCTCTGACCTCTGACATCAACAAGGCATTGCCGTCCAGACAACTGGCGCTCACTGGATAGTTTCTCTTTTTCTAACCATTCTCAGTAAACCCTAGAAATGATTATGTGTGAAAATCCCAGTAGATCAGCAGTTTTTGAAATACTCAGACCAGCCCGTCTGGCACCAACAACCATGCCACGTTCAAAGTCACTTAAATCCCCTTTCTTCTACATTCTGATGCTCGGTTTGAATTTCAGCAAGTCGTCTTCACCACGTCAAGATGCCTGAATGAATTGAGTTGCTGCCATGTGATTTGCTGATTAGCAATTTGTGTTACCAAGCAATTGAACAGGTGTACCTAATAAAGGGCACAATGAGTGTGTGTGTGTATGTATGTATATGTGTGTATATATATATATATATATATATAGTTTCCCAGAAGACTGCACTTCTAAATTGTAACGTTTATTACATCAAGTTAAAACAATTCCATGACATTTTGGTACAATCTTGTACCTTTATTAAATGGATAAAAAAAATTGGAAATTCTATCATGTTCCCAATTAAAATCACATCATCACTAAACACATTGGCACCAAGTTATGAAAGTCTGGCGGACCTGATCCGACAGTGCGGATCAGGTCCGCCAGACTTCGCTGAATACGGCGAGCAATACGCTCGCCATATTCAGCATTGCACCAGCAGCAGGGGGGTGTCAATCAACCTGATCGTACTCGATCGGGTTGATTTCCGGCGATGTGTGTCCGCCTGCTCAGAGCAGGCGGACAGGTTATGGAGCTGCAGTCTTTGTAACCGCTGCTGCTTCATAACTGCTGTTTCTGGCTAGCTTGCAGGCTCGCAAGAAACACGGGGCATCAAGCTCCATACGGGCATCAAGCTCCATATGTGTACACTTATATATCATCAACGCTGAATGTCCACTGTCACATGTTCAATAAGCCATGCACCTCGTGACGACATCAGCTTACGCTATGAGTTAAAAGTTTCACTGTAGCCCCACATTAATCGACTTTCCAGATGGGGGCGTGATAAGTATTGTAATACTTGAGCCATCCTCTTTCACTTACTATGTGGCTTGTATATATTGGTACACTCAATGTCATACCTACCTACTATACATTGTAAAAATAACCACATGGCTACTACTTGGGCATGATCGAAACTTATATAACTCACAGCTTATCATATGTCTAAAATCTAATATAAAACATTATTATTCAAATTGCATTATCATTATAAGCATGGAAGAGAATACACAGTTATGGTAAAATTGTTGCGATCCATATTTACACTATAGAGAAGTTTCCAATAATATATTACAAATTTAAGATGTTCATATCAAAGTCTATCTTAAAAGATGCTATAGTTCATATCTCATTAATATATATATATATATATATATACACACTGACGCAAAACAGTTTGTTTCTGAACAAAATAACCCCACTGCAAAATAAGCTGATAATTCAGCCACCAATACAGAGATGCTTTCATCACTGCTAAAGCATACAAAGCTAAAGAGGCCCCACGAGGAAGCGAATAAACTGAATAAAATCCAAAGCTGCAAATATAAGACCTAACCCCTCCATGCTAAGAGTAACTGAGGGAAAAGAAAAAGACTGAAGATTCAAACAGGCAGACACTAGCTTTACTGAAAAATAGTAAACAGCGCAACTCCGACTCAAGACACTTTTATCAAATAATTTCCCACGCACACCAATATATACACTTACTTAAAATTCTTTAAAATCAGCCTTTCAAGGACACTAGCTTTATTCTCCTTAGATCTGTCAAGGAAAGACTCATGAAAACTGAATCTATCTGAACCCCCAGAAACAACAATCTTAGTTTGAGGAACCTGCAATCTCTTAGGAAAATGATTTTCCAACCAAGTTGTTGAAGAAACAACAGTCTGCTGGGTTGAGAATCTGCTAAATGAAAAGATGAAGCTTGAATCAAAATATCATCCAGAAAAGAAAACATTTTAATACCCTGAGTTCTGATCGCAGACAAAATGGTACCCAGGACTTTGTAAAATATTCTGGAAGTTGTACCCAGACCAAACAGTAGAGTAACAAACTAATGATGTTCCTTGAGATGAAGAATATAAAGATAAACATCCCATACATCTATTGTGGACATAATCTGAACTTGGAAAACAAAGGGCAGAAAAGTCTAAATAGTCTCCATTTAGAAAGTAGGAACTCTGAGAAATTAGTTCAAAACCTTTAGATCCAGAACTAGTCTGAAAGTTCCCTCCTTTAAAGGACTAAAGAATAGATTAGAATAAAACCACATTCTCTGTACCAACAATGGCAAAGGAACAATCAATCCCATAGATTCTAGATCCAAAACTGACTAAAAAAGGCCTGAGCCTTCACATGATTTCTCAGAACATTGGAAGAACTCTTTCTGAAACCTATTTGATAACCATAGGAAACAATATTTATAAAAATGAAAAAAGTACTTTACAATAGGCACCCCACTACTGAATGAAACCATTAGGAAGCCAAAACCAGTGCTGAAACATAACAGAGAATCTGGAATAGGAGTATAATGACAAACTAGCAGAATATACAGCAGTGTATTTAAGATTGTGATTTTACAAATTATGTTTATGCCTTCACAGTTTTTGTGTAATTTTAACAAGATAGACTCATACTTTGTATATTTACGTGTATCTTTTACTACTTAGATTTCACTTTGCATGTCTTTTATTTAAATTAAAATTGAAAAACTGTCAGCTTTAGTTTCACAGAGAGCATCATTATTTTCTATGGGCCGATAATCAAACATTTTCTAGTTTGGAGAGAGTGCTGACTTCACAGGGGCAGAACACACTGAATTTTCTAAGAAAAGTGTGGAAACCTGGAATTCCTAGAGAGGCGAGAGATGCCTTCCTTAAAAATTAATGAAGCTCTCTGGGATACAAAATTTTACATGGGAGAGAGAATGTAACTGAATTGTTTTTTTTAGTCTTGTCTATATTTTAGTATATATTACTTTTCTGTTAGTTAAAATAAGTGTATAGTAAATTCTGAGCAAACTTCACCTGCATACAGCTGGAGAGACAAATCAGTGAGACCAGCTTGTTTAAATTGCGTACACAATTTCACAAGACTTGTGAAAAAGCTTGATATATACAGGGAACTGCCCCTGTTCCTCCCACTTTCTGAAACTGTCAATTTACAATGGAGAAAATACAAAGTGCAATGTAATTTTTAAAAGATACACAGAAATATTCAAGTATGATCCTAAGTTATTAAAGTAACACAAAAACTTTCAAAGCATAATCAGAATGTTTAAAATCACTGCTAGATCAAAATTTAAATGTATTAAAATACAAATGAGAAAGTGCAAAGCTTAAATGCAATAATACTGAAAGGACCCGTATTATAAATACAATGCACAAAGTGTAAGTGTAACAAAACTCTCATATCATGCAGTGCTATATTGCACTGGGCTTGTCTGTGCTTCACATACATAAATTAGAGAGATCTCGCAGTGCTGGAGAGTTCAGCCCTTTTTCTTTTGAAAATTCAGTGAGTTTGTGAAATCTGAACTACAATTACTCTTCCAGTTGGCAAATATTTAAATATCAGGGCCTAAATCCCACCATGGAAAAAATATTCCATTGCCTATACTTCAAATACATCCCTCCAACAATCACTGTACTCTGAGGGGAAATGGGCCTCAACTCAGTCTGAGAGCCCCTCTCACTGAATAATCAAATGCACATCTTCATTCTTTACCCTCCTCCAGCTGAGGCAAAGACAAGACTGAGGTCCCAGTTAGTTAAATGGCTTTTATAGAGCTCTTGGGGTTTGGGAATATTTGCCTCCTCCTAGTGGCATGGAAGAGTAATTCCCAGGAATAATGGACTGTGGACTCTACCACCTGCATGAAATAAATATTATTTGGAAGTATGGGTAATATATGGAAAACCCAGTCATCAGAGAAACTCAGGATGCTAGTGTTCTGAAAGGCAAAAGCCAAGCTTACTTTGTAATATTGTTGTAATTTCTCAGATGGTCAACAGTTGATAATCCATATTTCGGGGGAAAATTACACAATCTGGCAGTTTACAAAAGTGTTAGGTTCTCACCAAACAACATTTGTGCTCTATTCACACTTAACCCATTAACTGCTCTCAGCTTGCTGTAAACAGCCATTAATGAGTCAGCTAGGCATAAAGGCATAAAATGCCCTATATGACTTGTGAAACAAATTTAAACCATAAACAACATATACATTAACATCATACAAATCATTAAGAATTTTATTGATTTATATATAAAATATACCTATAAATATGAATATTTAATATATTAAATTGTGAAATAATTGATGTCAAAGTGATTATTCATAATTATATAAATGTGTTGTTAAAAATGTGTTAAATTAAAGGGACAGTTGAGTCCAAAAAAAACTTTCATGATTCAAATAGGGCATGTAATTTTAAACAACTTTCTTATTTACTTTTATCACCAATTTTGCTTTGTTCTCTTGGTATTCTTAGTTGAAAGCTAAATCTAGGAGGTTCATATGCTAATTTCTTAGACCTTGAAGGCCCCCTCTGCATTTGATAGTTTTTCACCACTAGAGGGCATTAGTTCATGTGTTTCATATAGATAACATTGAGCTCATGCATGTGAATTTACAGAGGAGTAAGCACTGATTGGCTAAAATGCAAGTCCGTCAAAAGAACTGAAATAAGGGGGCAGTCTGCAGAGGCTTAGATGCAAGGTAATCACAGAGGTAAAACGTGTATTATTATAACTGTGTTGGTTATGCAAAACTAAGGAATGGGCAATTAAGGGATTATCTATCTTTTAAAACAACAAAAATTCTGGTGTTGACTGTCCCTTTAATTAGTTTAGTACATATTTAAAAATATAAGTACATGAGTTTGCAAATCACAGAGATCTTATACTCCATCTTGATATAGTTACTAAGCAACCTTATCTGATACGCTGATTTTCCTCTGTAAATGATCAAATTGCTAGAATTTAAATGAGGGCAAGGTTATAAAATATGTGTACAGTTATAAAATAGAAGAGGGAAGTTTAAGAACCGGATACAAAACAAAAGCTGATACGACTTTACACCAGGCCAAAATTGTAATACTTTATGGATCAAAGTTAACCCCACCAATATATATATATATATATATATATATATATATATATATATATATATATATATATATATATATATATATATATTAATTAATTGAAAGTTTAGGGAGAGAAATATAGCAGTCAGGCTCCCATATTTCCACTTTTGGGTAGATTGCCTGATACAAATATAAACCTGGATAGCGCTAGTTAAACCAGGTCCTGGTGCAGACCCCAAATATTTTATTAAGTTCAAATATATTTATATGAGTAAATATATGTTGCACACAGCAGAGCTATACGAGATGCTGTATTTAAAGTAGGGGATTGCAGCACTCAGTAATAACTTCTCAAAATCTAATATGTAGAAACAAGCTGAAACAAAGTATCAAAATAGAGGCTCACACACAGATGGTCCAATTAACGTGTAACGCATTTATTTATACATGTTTAACCTAAACCTAAATATGCCACTGCAGTGGAAACCTGAATCAATACCTAAACTCATGAGTGCAAGGTACATAAATGACAATCTCAATGTTGCAAAAAAATGATTCAATAAAACAAAACATAACATTAGGAATCAAATTGGAGTTGAAACAAAATGTCCCAAATAAAGCAAAAGTTCCACAAATCTTGTGTTGGTTATGGTAAAAATATCTTATTGGCAAAATAGCAACATCTGAGTTCATCCAAAAAAGGTACTGTTATTGGAGAAACAGCTGACAGATTCGAGGTAAAAGCGTCCTCCTATGTCAGCACTTATGAACCATGAGTGTTTGATAATAACATCAGGCTATTTCCAAATTGCGGCAATAAAGGATAAAGAAAAACGTATACAACCTCTTCCAAGTAAGGATAGGTTCCAGGCAGCACAGACCGGGTTTCGGTTTCTTTAGGCACTGACTTGAAGCATACCATATGAAGTGAGCCAGGACTTGGCATCCGGCTTCTGTCTCACCCAGATCACTCGTCCCATTTCTTAACACCTTCGTTTGTGCAATCTGAACTTTGAGACTTATACTGGGTAGATCCACTTTCATTCGCCTCTGCCGACCTTTTTCCAGAAACAAAGTGTTATTGATCAACACCAATCCAGGTACTTGCTTACTGCCACTAAAACTTTCGAATGACTGTGTCGACGCGCGTTTCGCCCCACAATGCTTTGCGTCAGGGCCTCGTCAGGTGCATCAGTCACAGGTGAACTCTCCATTCATTTAAATCTGTTGCCAATGTTACAGGAGCGGTTAAGGCGTATACACACCAGCCAATGGGATAGGTCATTTAACATCACCACTATTGAGATTTCCTTGCATGTATACACAGGACAAAACATTGCTATTTACCTTGTTTTCGCAAAGTTTAACAGACTAAAGAAAAGGAGATTAAACAAATGAATTTAAACACTATCAAAAGGACGAAGTGGTGCTGAGCCTTCAATGAATTTATTTTAATTTTATTTTAAACACCTCTAATGCAATAACTTTACATAACTCGTTTTGAGATATTAAAAATATTCTGGATGAACATTATTATCTTCATATTTGTGCTTAGGCTTTTTAAGGAATGATAGAAATGAAAAAGGAATCATCTTACAAGTAGATTTTATTGCTTTTTAGGACTACCTAGGTTGATTTATCACGTTATTCATGTTTTTAACCCAGGAAAGACCTAAATTCAATTCTTTCGTTTAAGCCAAATGGGGACACTGTTTTTAACACATAAGTCCACCTGGCTTCTTTTTTTAGAAGACATTTATTATTGTCCCCTCCTCTGCCACTTGTCAGTCCTTGATCAATACCAACAAATTTTAAAGATACAGTGCTGCTATTGTGTGCATCTTTGAAATGTCTAGCAACACTCGTATCTCTTTCATAGAGTATGTCATCTCTATGCTCCTGTACCCTGTCCTTGAACATCCGTTTTGTTTTTCCAACATAGAACAGGGGACAGGAGCATTGTAAGAGATACACTACTCCTACTGTGTTACAATTAGAAAAACACCTTATTTCAAAGTTATTTTTTGTATTTGCCGAAAAAGTTTTACACTTCAGCATGTATGGACAATACACACAATGTCCACATGGGAAACTGCCTTTAACTTGTTGATATTTAATTAACCAGTTAATTGTGGGTTCTGACCTCACGAATCTGCTTTTAACCAACTTCTCTTTTAAGTTAGGAGATTTTTTTGCGGTCAAAAGGGGTCTTTGACCCACTTGTCCAGCTATTTTTTCATCAAATGACAGCAAGTGCCAGTGTCGAGACAAAATGTCTCTCAAAGTCTGCTATTGGCAATTAAATGTAGTTATGAATCTTGTGTTGCTATCTGTTGTAGCCCTGACTTTATTTGAATAAAGGAGATCATTTCTATTCAATTTCCGAACTTTGTTAAGGGTGAATTTAATTAATTTATTCGAATATCCTCTTTCAATGAATTTTTCACACATAATTTGAGCATGATGCTCAAATTTTGTTTTTGAAGAACAATTTCTCTTCAGTCTCAGCAGTTGTCCAAAGGGAATGCCTCTTTTGAGTGATTCCGGGTGGCTACTGGAAGCTTCTAATAAACTGTTTGTTGCTGTGTTCTTCCGATGGTTTTCAGTGGTTATTTTATTTCCTTCTTTTTTGATACAAATATCCAGGAAAGGTAATTCTTTCACACTGAATACATGTGTCAGCAAAATGTTCCGGTCATTTATATTTAATGAGTCAATAAATTCAACCAGACAGGCCAAGGGGCCATCCCAAAACATAAGGATGTCGTCCACATATCTAAGCTAAAGGGACACATGGGAACTGAACACCTCTCCAAACTTTTCAAAGATGTCCAGCTCCCATGCCCCCAAGTGTAGACACGCGTATGTGGGTGCACACACGGCTCCCATTGCTGTCCCCCTGACCTGTCTATAAATTGAGCCATCAAATTCAAACACATTGTTCTCAAGGATAAACCTTAACAGCTTAATGACAAAGTCAGTATGATTGTTACTTTCTGAGCCTCTAGATCTCAAAAAGTGTTCACTTGCACCAATCCCAACCTCATGAGGTATAGAGGAATAGAGACTTTCAACGTCAAGTGATACAAGGATAGTGTCGGTTGAGACAGATATGTCATCAATTTTTCGAAGGAGATCTGGGGTGTCCTTAACATAAGAGGGCAGGGATAGTAGGAACGATCTTAAAAAGAAATCTACATATTGTCCGATGTGTTCACTGATGCCTCCTATTCCCGATACTATTGGTCTCCCTGGTGGGTGAGACTTATTTTTGTGAATTTTCGGGATAGTATAAAAGGTAGGCATCACTGGACACACCGGATTTAAAAACTTGAACTCATCTGGGGAAATGAGACCTTCCATTTTAGCTCCCTGTAAAATATGATACAACTTCAATTTCATATTTGACAAAGGATTTTTTGGTAGTTTTTCATACTGAGTTCTGTCCAACAGTTGTCTTTTTGATTCATTTAGATAGAAAGTTTCATCCAGCAAAACTAGGTTACCGCCCTTGTCCGCTGGCTTGAACACTATCCCTTTTGCTTGGGTTAGTTCTTTTAACGCCATTCTTTGACCTGAAGTTAAATTATCAGACAAAATCCTCTCTTCAGGTAACTGTTCAATCTCCTTTTCTACCGCTTTAACAAACATGGAGACAGCAGGTACCTGTGCTATAGAAGGCATATAGGTGGATTTTGTCTTTAAATTAGATCTAAATATTCCTGTATTCTCAGAAATAATTGTGGACTCATTGTCATCCAAAAGGGATTTGAGGGCAAGTATTGCCTCTTCGTCTTTCTTATTTTCAGATGATTGGTGCATTATATGGTGTAACACTAGTTTTCTCGCAAAGAGATGTAAATCTTTAATGAAATCGAACTTATTTAATTTATTAGTCGGACTAAAGGATAAACCTTTTCTTAGAACTTCAATATGTGTTAGTTTTAATTTAAATGAGGAAATATTGATAATCTTTAACTCATCTTTAGATGCAGTCGGGATTAATAGCCCTGATAGGGTCTCCTTCGTGGCCTCCCTCTGTTCCCTTGCCTTTGTCTCATATTGCCCCCTCTCCCTCTCTGTTCTCGCTGGGGATATCTCCTCTCTTCGGTTGTTATGTTCTTTGTTTTTTCTGCTCCTCTTCCTCCCCCCTCGTCTCTTCCTAGATTGCCCTGGCCTGTAGTTTGTGACCCAGGGCCTCCTTCATTTTTTGAAGATCTATCTTCATTTTCTATATCTGACATATCTGTCCCTGAATCATAAGAGCCTCTATCAAATTTATATACATAGACTTTTTTGTTATGATAATCTTCCTGATCCCGATGCAGTTTTCTGCACTTCTTAACTTTGATTTCTGCTTGCAATCTAGAAATATGTATTTTAGTTTCTTCATTTAGTTTTTCGAAGTTCGGATCATGATCAAACTTGTTAACAATTTGTAATGCTGACTCTACATCTTCTTTTATTTTTTCCAATCTTTTATCATTCCTTTTAATTAACATCTCTATCATTCCAAGCGCACATGAAGATAATTTTTCATTCCATTCACGTTAATTGGACCATCTGTGTGTGAGCCTCTATTTTGATACTTTGTTTCAGCTTGTTTCTACATATTAGATTTTGAGAAGTTATTACTGAGTGCTGCAATCCCCTACTTTAAATACAGCATCTCGTATAGCTCTGCTGTGTGCAACATATATTTACTCATATAAATATATTTGAACTTAATATATATATATATATATATACAAATATTTGGATATATGTATCCAAAAGAGAAATGCACTCACTCTTTTGGATACTTATTTGGATACATATCTGTTTGGACGGTGTATATATATATATATATATATATATAAAAAAAAGTCCAAGCTCAGGTGCACTCACTAATCCAATTTTAAAAAAGCCAGGGTCCTGCATATCCACATATACAAATTCCTTTGTTCACGAACGCTTGAGACACAGTTTGGATTACCCATTGAGAAAGGTACCAGTCCGGTACTGAAACGTCTGGGGGTATTTGTCATATCTATGTGGTGTAAATTAAAGTGAATATTCTTCTCAAGACCGGTGAGTGCTGCGTCTATTCTTTATAAGGATAAAGGAATTTGTGTGTATATATATATATAAACAAGTTAACGTCCAGCACCAATTCTGTCCTCGGTAAGGGTGCAAGCAGCCGCTGTCTCACCTTGACAGGTATTAATATGCAAAATAGAAATGGCTGCAGCACTCCAAGTTGTTTTTTTATAACATTTTTATTACAAGCAGTGAAATACAGGCGACGTTTCGGGCCTCTGCCCTTTCTCAAGCCAAGTGATTAGTACATAATCCAACTCCACCTTTTATAGGCAGTCCATGTGACACAACACAGGTGTAAATAATTACAATTGTGATAATACATATTCTTTCAACAGAATAAAAATAATCAATAAACAGTGATTTTGTTTCATAATCATAACTATGCATTTTTTATATACAAAAAACCTTGTGATTTTCAATTTATGTAATTCTTTAAACACCTTCTTATTATTAAATATTTAGTGTTACTGTGAGGAAAATATAAAGTGACCTTAACAGTTCATTATCTTATCTGTGAATTATGTGAGATAATTTCATGTTAGTGATTTTTCATTACCATTCATTTATACTATTAAAAAAATCTTTATTTTATTAAAAACAGTAATCAAACTAACAACTAAATTCTAATCTTGCAAGATATGTTTTATCTCTGATGGATGTTAAACAGGGGAATGCATACACTCTAATATTATTTACTATATGTAAACCATAACAACAGCATTCAAAATAAAATCCTTACATTTTTTCAAACAACCTATTTTTTTATTATGTTATTCAGCACATCTCTTTTTTCAAGTTGTTCTCTTTTCTTTATGTGAATCTTGATCGTTTCACCCGACGTCCTTTCGGTGGCCGACTTGCGTTGCCTCTGGTATTTTCGGCCGCCCCTCCGCCTCCGTCTTGGCCCGGTACCTGTAGGGAAAAAGAAGAAGGAGAGGGAGACTGGAACTGGGAGATAGTCCCCACTGAGTTGTTTCGTGATGAATCGCTAGCCTCAGATCGTGTTTGGCGTTCTCTTCCTCGACGACTCTGGCGTCTGACGTCACCTCTGGGCATTCGCGTCTCGCGGGATTCCCATCTGTACACGTGACCATACAGGTAATCGTCCGCATCTCTAGAGAACTTGATTCTTTTCTTTTCTTCATTGCCTTTTCTAAATTCATCCAATTTTGTATCCAAGTCAGCCTTCAAGGTATTGAAAGATTAGAATTTAGTTGTTAGTTTGATTACTGTTTTTAATAAAATAAAGATTTTTTTAATAGTATAAATGAATGGTAATGAAAAATCACTAACATGAAATTATCTCACATAATTCACAGATAAGATAATGAACTGTTAAGGTCACTTTATATTTTCCTCACAGTAACACTAAATATTTAATAATAAGAAGGTGTTTAAAGAATTACATAAATTGAAAATCACAAGGTTTTTTGTATATAAAAAATGCATAGTTATGATTATGAAACAAAATCACTGTTTATTGATTATTTTTATTCTGTTGAAAGAATATGTATTATCACAATTGTAATTATTTACACCTGTGTTGTGTCACATGGACTGCCTATAAAAGGTGGAGTTGGATTATGTACTAATCACTTGGCTTGAGAAAGGGCAGAGGCCCGAAACGTCGCCTGTATTTCACTGCTTGTAATAAAAATGTTATAAAAAAACAACTTGGAGTGCTGCAGCCATTTCTATTTTGCATATTAATACCTGTCAAGGTGAGACAGCGGCTGCTTGCACCCTTACCGAGGACAGAATTGGTGCTGGACGTTAACTTGTTTGTATAACCTATTCACCAGTCAATAGCACAATTCTTAACAAAATTATTCTATATACAAGCTATGGAGATTCAACAAGATGTGTTTACGTTCTCTGATGTGGAGGCTGCAGCTATTGCCACTCTTGTAAGAGGCCCACGGGACTTTCTGGCTATCCCAGATACAGACCTATGTTCTAAACAGTGGGAACGTGAAAAAAAGAAAGAGGTGAATTGGGAATTACATTCCTCTACTCTTGCTGAATATTACAAGTTGCGCCGAATCCCAAGAGGCCTGAGAGTGTCATTAAGACCGACACTCTTTATGGAAGACAAAGAATACTGTTCAACCTTTGAAAAGATTCTTAACAAGTGTTCCTTTGATCTTATGATTCTGACAATACAACGTATACAAAAAGAGATACAAACGAACCAACAAAAGATACAAGCTTTGGAGGTCAGTTTACAGGAAAAATTGTCCACCACTGATTTCAATACCTTGAAGGCTGACTTGGATACAAAATTGGATGAATTTAGAAAAGGCAATGAAGAAAAGAAAAGAATCAAGTTCTCTAGAGATGCGGACGATTACCTGTATGGTCACGTGTACAGATGGGAATCCTGCGAGACGCGAATGCCCAGAGGTGACGTCAGACGCCAGAGTCGTCGAGGAAGAGAACGCCAAACACGATCTGAGGCTAGCGATTCATCACGAAACAACTCAGTGGGGACTATCTCCCAGTTCCAGTCTCCCTCTCCTTCTTCTTTTTCCCTACAGGTACCGGGCCAAGACGGAGGCGGAGGGGCGGCCGAAAATACCAGAGGCAACGCAAGTCGGCCACCGAAAGGACGTCGGGTGAAACGATCAAGATTCACATAAAGAAAAGAGAACAACTTGAAAAAAGAGATGTGCTGAATAACATAATAAAAAAATAGGTTGTTTGAAAAAATGTAAGGATTTTATTTTGAATGCTGTTGTTATGGTTTACATATAGTAAATAATATTAGAGTGTATGCATTCCCCTGTTTAACATCCATCAGAGATAAAACATATCTTGCAAGATTAGAATTTAGTTGTTAGTTTGATTACTGTTTTTAATAAAATAAAGATTTTTTTAATAGTATAAATGAATGGTAATGAAAAATCACTAACATGAAATTATCTCACATAATTCACAGATAAGATAATGAACTGTTAAGGTCACTTTATATTTTCCTCACAGTAACACTAAATATTTAATAATAAGAAGGTGTTTAAAGAATTACATAAATTGAAAATCACAAGGTTTTTTGTATATAAAAAATGCATAGTTATGATTATGAAACAAAATCACTGTTTATTGATTATTTTTATTCTGTTGAAAGAATATGTATTATCACAATTGTAATTATTTACACCTGTGTTGTGTCACATGGACTGCCTATAAAAGGTGGAGTTGGATTATGTACTAATCACTTGGCTTGAGAAAGGGCAGAGGCCCGAAACGTCGCCTGTATTTCACTGCTTGTAATAAAAATGTTATAAAAAAACAACTTGGAGTGCTGCAGCCATTTCTATTTTGCATATTAATACCTGTCAAGGTGAGACAGCGGCTGCTTGCACCCTTACCGAGGACAGAATTGGTGCTGGACGTTAACTTGTTTGTATAACCTATTCACCAGTCAATAGCACAATTCTTAACAAAATTATTCTATATACAAGCTATGGAGATTCAACAAGATGTGTTTACGTTCTCTGATGTGGAGGCTGCAGCTATTGCCACTCTTGTAAGAGGCCCACGGGACTTTCTGGCTATCCCAGATACAGACCTATGTTCTAAACAGTGGGAACGTGAAAAAAAGAAAGAGGTGAATTGGGAATTACATTCCTCTACTCTTGCTGAATATTACAAGTTGCGCCGAATCCCAAGAGGCCTGAGAGTGTCATTAAGACCGACACTCTTTATGGAAGACAAAGAATACTGTTCAACCTTTGAAAAGATTCTTAACAAGTGTTCCTTTGATCTTATGATTCTGACAATACAACGTATACAAAAAGAGATACAAACGAACCAACAAAAGATACAAGCTTTGGAGGTCAGTTTACAGGAAAAATTGTCCACCACTGATTTCAATACCTTGAAGGCTGACTTGGATACAAAATTGGATGAATTTAGAAAAGGCAATGAAGAAAAGAAAAGAATCAAGTTCTCTAGAGATGCGGACGATTACCTGTATGGTCACGTGTACAGATGGGAATCCCGCGAGACGCGAATGCCCAGAGGTGACGTCAGACGCCAGAGTCGTCGAGGAAGAGAACGCCAAACACGATCTGAGGCTAGCGATTCATCACGAAACAACTCAGTGGGGACTATCTCCCAGTTCCAGTCTCCCTCTCCTTCTTCTTTTTCCCTACAGGTACCGGGCCAAGACGGAGGCGGAGGGGCGGCCGAAAATACCAGAGGCAACGCAAGTCGGCCACCGAAAGGACGTCGGGTGAAACGATCAAGATTCACATAAAGAAAAGAGAACAACTTGAAAAAAGAGATGTGCTGAATAACATAATAAAAAAATAGGTTGTTTGAAAAAATGTAAGGATTTTATTTTGAATGCTGTTGTTATGGTTTACATATAGTAAATAATATTAGAGTGTATGCATTCCCCTGTTTAACATCCATCAGAGATAAAACATATCTTGCAAGATTAGAATTTAGTTGTTAGTTTGATTACTGTTTTTAATAAAATAAAGATTTTTTTAATAGTATAAATGAATGGTAATGAAAAATCACTAACATGAAATTATCTCACATAATTCACAGATAAGATAATGAACTGTTAAGGTCACTTTATATTTTCCTCACAGTAACACTAAATATTTAATAATAAGAAGGTGTTTAAAGAATTACATAAATTGAAAATCACAAGGTTTTTTGTATATAAAAAATGCATAGTTATGATTATGAAACAAAATCACTGTTTATTGATTATTTTTATTCTGTTGAAAGAATATGTATTATCACAATTGTAATTATTTACACCTGTGTTGTGTCACATGGACTGCCTATAAAAGGTGGAGTTGGATTATGTACTAATCACTTGGCTTGAGAAAGGGCAGAGGCCCGAAACGTCGCCTGTATTTCACTGCTTGTAATAAAAATGTTATAAAAAAACAACTTGGAGTGCTGCAGCCATTTCTATTTTGTATATATATATATATATATATATGAATACATATTTAAAAATACAAATAACATTTTCCCCTATGTGAAGAACATTGGAATGTAAAATATTTACAGTAAATACACAGTAAAACACATACGCCTAGATTCAGGGTTTTGTCGGTAAAGACCCGCGGTGCTAACGCTCCTTTTTTTTTCCAGCGCACCCTTAAGACAACGCTGGTATTACGAGTTGTCTGAATGGCTGCGTTAGCCTCAGAAAAGGGAGCGTTGAGCATAATTTAGCTCCACTTCAACCCTCAATACCAGCGTTGCCTTTATTTACAGTAAATACACAGTAAAACACATACGCCTAGATTCAGGGTTTTGTCGGTAAAGACCCGCGGTGCTAACGCTCCTTTTTTTTCCAGCGCACCCTTAAGACAATGCTGGTATTACGAGTTGTCTGAATGGCTGCGTTAGCCTCAGAAAAGGGAGCGTTGAGCATAATTTAGCTCCACTTCAACCCTCAATACCAGCGTTGCTTACGGTAGCGGTAAGCTGGAAAAACGTGCTCGTGCACGATATCCCCATAGGAAACAATGGGGCTGAGCTAGCTGAAAAAAAACAACTAACACCTGCAAAAAAGCAGCATTCAGCTCCTAACGCAGCCCCATTGTTTCCTATGGGGAAACACTCTCTAAGTCTACACCTAACACCCTAACATGAACCCCGAATCTAAACACCCCTAATCTTACATTTATTAACCCCTAATCTGTCGCCCCCGCTATTGCTGACACCTGCATTTTATTATTAACCCCTAATCTGCCGCTCCAGACACCGCCGCACCCTACATTATCCCTATGAACCCCTAATCTGCTGTCCCTAACATCGCCGACACCTATATTATATTTATTACTAATATGCCCCCCCCCCAACGTCGCCGCCACCTACCTACACTTATTAACCCCTAATCTGCCGACTGGACCTCGCCGCCACTATAATAAATGTATTAACCCCTAAACCGCCGCACTCCCGCCTCGCAAACACTATAATAAATTGTATTAACCCCTAATCTGCCCTCCCTAACATCGCCGCCACCTACCTACAATTATTAACCCCTAATCTCCCTCCCCCAACGTTGCAGCTACTATAATAAAGTTATTAACCCCTAAACCTAAGTCTAGGGTTTTTTTTAAGGGGGGTTTGGGTGGGTTTTAGAGTAGGGGTATGTGTGTGGTGGGTTGTAATGTTGGGGGGGTTATTGTATTTTTATTTACAGGTAAAAGAGCTGATTACTTTGGGGCAATGCCCCGCAAAAAGCCATTTTAAAGGCTGGTAAAAGAGCTGATTACTTTGTAATTTAGGATAGGGTAGGGCATTTTATTATTTTGGGGGGCTTTTTTATTTTTTTAGGGGCTTAGATTAGGTGTAATTAGTTTAAACTTCTTGTAATTTTTTTTTATTTTCTGTAATTTAGTCTTTGTTTTTTTTGTATTATAGTTTAGTTTATTTAATTGTATTTTAGTTTAGCTAATTGTAGGTAATGTATTTAATTAATTTATTGATAGTGTAGTGTTAGGTGTATTTGTAACTACAGACTTTTTTTTTTGCGGTTGGAGTCTCTACCGCTCACTTCTTCCAAGACTCGTAATACCAGCGTTAGGCAAATCCCATAGAAAAGATAGGATACCAATTGACGTAAGGCGATCTGCGGTAGCCTTGAGTAGTGGAAAGAAAGTGAGCGGTAGACCCTTTCCTGCCTGACTCTAAATACCAGCGGGCGTTAAAAAGCAGCATTAGGACCCCTTAACGCTGCTTTTTAACCCTAACGCAGAACTCTAAATCTAGGCAATAGGTATTTGAGTGGAAAAGGCACCAAAGTATACATATATGTCTATATGTGCATACATGTGTATATATGTGTTTATAATAGTATTTAAATATGTATGTATATACATATATGAATACATAAATATACATGTATACACATACAGACATATATATATATACTCACATACACATATTTATATGTATATATTATATGTCTTTCCATTCAAACACCTTGTGATATACCATATACCTTTAAACCTGTATAAAATATTTAGATTTTTTATTTTTATTTTTTTAGTTAGTGTATTTATGACTTTTTTTAAAATGTATTTATGTTGTGTTTAATGCAACTTTTATTTTAGCCCTAACCCTTTATGTGAAGTCTTCCCTCACACTAATGTGACGAGCGCAGATTTAGATTGTGCTCGGCGGAACACATTTACTTTCAACTTGTAAAATGCACGCAAGTTAGGGTGGTCGCAATATTGCAACATTGCGCCCCCACTAAAGTTAATGTAGCACTTGTAATCTAGTCCACAGTCTATATAATTGGTATATGGAACTTTGTTTTGTTTTTAAAATATAATCATAGCTAAGTACCCAAGGTACTGGGGTATCTTAGAGGTTGGTAGTTTTAATTTTGTTTTCCATTAAATTGGAAAAGCAATTCCTTTCTTTGTTCTCATTTTTCAATCATCACATGTGCAATGTGCAACCAGATTAAAAACAAACCGGGAGAAAATCTTTATTAAAAGAGTGTTTTATATTTTAACCCCCAATAAAATCTTTTTTTTTTTTGCTTTTTATATGTTCATAAATAAAATAAATCAGGACAGATGTGATAAGTTACCTGGCTCATACTTTCCTTTATACTTTTGATTAAATAAAAAGATTTTGTATAGCACACCTTTATTGAATTTGCACTACTGTTAATATGTTGCACAGATAAGCCCCAATATTAGAAAAGTGTAAGTTACTTTGGTATGTGCCACTACAACACAGCCATATGTTTTTTATTATTAAGTCAATAAAGGGAAAGAATGGCTGAGTAATGTGTTTCATTTTAGTTATTTATAGCTATCCACACTATCATTTTTTTGTATCTGAAAAATATTAAATACATTACAAGAGATATATCTAATCAGGCAGCCAAGAACGATTTGCAGAGTTCAAAATATATAAACAGTGTTAGGGTCATCTGTATAAAACTTCAGATTCAAGAATTTTCATATATTTAAGAGATGGGTCATAGTCAAGTCAGAAATTTTTTGATAACTTTTATCCCCTATTCATTTTTCAAAATTATATGTGTGACATAATGTCATGAGATGATGATAAAATCTTCATCTTAAAATCTGTATACATGAAGGTGAAACGCATATAAATGTTTCCATTATTCCTGTGCATATGGAGAACAGATGCTCTGGAATAAGCTTACATTTTTTTCTTTCTTGTTTCTTTTTATCTAAAGATCATTCATTCTACTTGAAATGAAGGGTGCCCTTTACCTGAAGGAGGGTATTGTTGCCATGGAAATGAATGTGCAGTTAAAAAATATTTTTACTGCAAGGTCTCAGTGGTTATGAGATCAGGCAACAAAATAGTGCCAACATTGGACCAGGATGCAAGTGGCATGGTATCACTCCAGCATAAACTTCCCTAGAAGTAATCATTTTGCACACATCAGGTAGCACATGTATTACAAGTTGAAAGTAAAAAGTTTACACACGAGCGAAACCTGACGTGCACTAACCAAAGAACTTTGCGATATTGCTAATATATTCTATCCATAGTAGTCAATGGAGAGCACTCAAGAAAAAACCTAATACCTACTGTTTGCACAGTAATCCGACAGTAGTTATGAATATTTCACATTCCAATGTTCTTTACTTACAGAACAATGTAATTTTTATTTTAAATACATATTTCTATATATATCTGTTTATACCTATACCTGTATATCTATTCCTATAGATATCTAGGTATAGATATCTATTTTACATTATCATTATCACATATATATATACTATATATATATATATATATATATATATATATATATATATATATATATATATATATATACAGGGAGTGCAGAATTATTAGGCAAATGAGTATTTTGACCACATCATCCTCTTTATGCATGTTGTCTTACTCCAAGCTGTATAGGCTCGAAAGCCTACTACCAATTAAGCATATTAGGTGATGTGCATCTCTGTAATGAGAAGGGGTGTGGTCTAATGACATCAACACCCTATATCAGGTGTGCATAATTATTAGGCAACTTCCTTTCCTTTGGCAAAATGGGTCAAAAGAAGGACTTGACAGGCTCAGAAAAGTCAAAAATAGTGAGATATCTTGCAGAGGGATGCAGCACTCTTAAAATTGCAAAGCTTCTGAAGCGTGATCATCGAACAATCAAGCGTTTCATTCAAAATAGTCAACAGGGTCGCAAGAAGCGTGTGGAAAAACCAAGGCACAAAATAACTGCCCATGAACTGAGAAAAGTCAAGCGTGCAGCTGCCAAGATGCCACTTGCCACCAGTTTGGCCATATTTCAGAGCTGCAACATCACTGGAGTGCCCAAAAGCACAAGGTGTGCAATACTCAGAGACATGGCCAAGGTAAGAAAGGCTGAAAGACGACCACCACTGAACAAGACACACAAGCTGAAACGTCAAGACTGGGCCAAGAAATATCTCAAGACTGATTTTTCTAAGGTTTTATGGACTGATGAAATGAGAGTGAGTCTTGATGGGCCAGATGGATGGGCCCGTGGCTGGATTGGTAAAGGGCAGAGAGCTCCAGTCCGACTCAGATGCCAGCAAGGTGGAGGTGGAGTACTGGTTTGGGCTGGTATCATCAAAGATGAGCTTGTGGGGCCTTTTCGGGTTGAGGATGGAGTCAAGCTCAACTCCCAGTCCTACTGCCAGTTTCTGGAAGACACCTTCTTCAAGCAGTGGTACAGGAAGAAGTCTGCATCCTTCAAGAAAAACATGATTTTCATGCAGGACAATGCTCCATCACACGCGTCCAAGTACTCCACAGCGTGGCTGGCAAGAAAGGGTATAAAAGAAGAAAATCTAATGACATGGCCTCCTTGTTCACCTGATCTGAACCCCATTGAGAACCTGTGGTCCATCATCAAATGTGAGATTTACAAGGAGGGAAAACAGTACACCTCTCTGAACAGTGTCTGGGAGGCTGTGGTTGCTGCTGCACGCAATGTTGATGGTGAACAGATCAAAACACTGACAGAATCCATGGATGGCAGGCTTTTGAGTGTCCTTGCAAAGAAAGGTGGCTATATTGGTCACTGATTTGTTTTTGTTTTGTTTTTGAATGTCAGAAATGTATATTTGTGAATGTTGAGATGTTATATTGGTTTCACTGGTAAAAATAAATAATTGAAATGGGTATATATTTGTTTTTTGTTAAGTTGCCTAATAATTATGCACAGTAATAGTCACCTGCACACACAGATATCCCCCTAAAATAGCTATAACTAAAAACAAACTAAAAACTACTTCCAAAACTATTCAGCTTTGATATTAATGAGTTTTTTGGGTTCATTGAGAACATGGTTGTTGTTCAATAATAAAATTAATCCTCAAAAATACAACTTGCCTAATAATTCTGCACTCCCTGTATATATATATATATATATATATATATATATATATATATATGTAATAAAAATTACATCTTTTCTCTATGTGAAGAACATAGGAATTTAAAATATGCATATTGGGCTTTGTGTTTTGCAATTTATGTCTAACGCAGTGTCGGGTTGACACATGATGAATTGTTAACCTCAATGCGCATTATTGAAATATTTAAAAATATTAAAAATTATTATATATACTGTAAAAATTCTAAATAATCCATAGAATATATATATATTTTTGTCATGATCCAGTCTAGAATTGAACCTGGGACCTGTTTCTATTTCTGTTGCTGTTTTTTCCCAGCCTGTTGTCTTACCTCTTTGCCACCAGATGGCTTAATCACAGGCTAAGAATATTGAGTTTTTCTGTTTGCTGCAACTTTTGGCTCTCTAGCTCCACCTGCTTACCAGCTGAAACAAATCATATAATCAGCAGCCTGCTATATTTGGGAGGTTTTGCTTGCAGTTCTGGGCCTTGACATTGAGTGTTATACCCTGACAGACCCTCTGGTCCTGTTTCCTGAGGGAAATACAGATTTGTTGGATTTCCTGGTGCCTGATTTCTGCTTAATTTTGTGACTACTCTTCTGGATATTCCATTGGCACTGTGTTTCGTTTTTGGACTGTTTTCCTGGCAATTGATCTTGGCTAATTCTCTATTTCCTAAGGACTGACACAGGTACTTTTGCTTGCTTGTTACCTGATACTACAGAGTTCCAGTCTACAGCATATCCTGCCTGTTATTACAAGGATCTGCATTCCTGCCTGTTATTACAGAGTTCCAGACTACAGCATATGCAAGTATCCTGCCTGTTATTACAGAGTTCCAGACTACAGCATATGCAAGTATCCTGACTGTTATTACAAAGACCTGCATTCCTGCCTGTTATTACAGAGTTCCAGATTACAGCATATGCAAGTATCCTGTCTGTTATTACAAAGATCTGCATTCCTGCCTGATACTACAGAGTTCCAGTCTACAGCCTATAGACTTTGCCTTATTCTTCATTCATACACTTCCGCCCTTCACTTAGCCAAGCAAACTTACTTCTCTTCTCTCATATCTATTCTTTCCTCAAACCCTAAGCGACTCTTCTCCACCTTTAACTCTCTCACTCTCTCCTCTACCCACCACCCCCACCTGTCTTTAGTTCTCAAGACCTGGCAGACTACTTTTTAAACAAAACACGTACTATCCGATGCAACATCCCAACACCAACCTGCAATATTCCAACAACAGGCCAAATTACTCCCTCTGCCACCCTCTGTATCTTCCTTCCAGCCACTGAGAATGAAGTTTCTTCCTTACTATCTTCCTCATGCCTCACTACCTGCCCACTCGACCCTATCCCTTCCCATCTAATACCCTCCCTATCTTCCACCCTCACTCCTGCTTTTACCCACATCTTCAACCTATCTCTCTCTACCGGCTCATTCCCATCTTCTTTCAAACACACAAAAGTCACTCCCATACTCAAAAAACCCTCCCTCAACCCTAATTCTCCTGAAAGCTACCGCCCCATATCACTGCTTCCACTAACATCAAAACTCCTTGAAAAACTAGTTTACAATCGCCTAACCCACTTCCTGTCCGCCAACTCCTTGCTTGATCCACTGCAATCTGGATTCTGCCCAAAACACTCAACTGAGGCTGCCCTTACCAAGGTCACAAACTATCTTCTCTCTGCTAAAAATATTGGCCACTACTCTATACTCATCTTACTTGACCTCTCAGCTGCCTTCGACACAGTTGACCCCCCCCTCCTCCTACAGACCCTTAGCTCTTTTGGCCTCTGTGACACTGCTCTTTCCTGGATTCACTCCTATCTTTCTCACATGTCTTTTTCTGTGTCATTTGCCGTCGACTCCTCCTCTCCTATGCCTCTGTCTGTTGGAGTACCTCAAGGATCTGTTCTGGGTCCTCTACTCTTCTCCATCTATACTTCTTTGCTGGGTAAACTTATAAACAGTTATGGCTTCAAATATCACCTCTATGCTGATGACACCAAGATCTACCTCTCTACCCCTGCTCTCTCTCACTCTGTCCTCTCTCATGTCAGAAACTGCTTATCTGGTATTTCTTCCTGGATGGCCTCTCACCACCTAAAGATCAACATGTCCAAGACTGAGCTCCTTCTTATCCCCCCTCAAGCTCTACGCCGACTTCTCTATCCCTGTTGATGGCATCACCATTTCCCCATCGCCCCAAGTCCGCTGCCTCGGAGTCACACTTGACTCAATCCTATCCTTTGTCCCCCATATCCAATTGCTTTCTACATCCTGCCGCAATCATCTACACAATATTTCCAAAATTCGCCCTTTTCTGAGCGCTGACACCACAAAGCAAATAATCCACTCCCTTGTTATCTCCCGACTTGACTACTGCAATAACCTACTCGCTGGCCTTCCTCTTTCCCGCCTCTCCCCCCTTCAATCCATCCTAAATGCCTCTGCCAGGCTGATCCACCTTTCCGTCGATCTGTATCTGCTGCACCTCTCTGTGAGTCCCTTCATTGGCTCCCCATTCACAGCAGAATCAAATTCAAAATTCTCACCCTTACATACAAAACTCTCACCAACGCCGCTCCCCTCTACCTATCCTCTCTAATAAACAAGTATACTCCAGCCCGTCCACTAAGATCCATCAATGACCTGCTCCTTGCATCCGCAACTATCACCTCCTCTCATGCTAGACTGCAGGATTCTGTCGTGCAGCACCTACCCTCTGGAACACTTTCCCTCGTGCTGTCAGGCTTTGCCCTAATCTTTCTTCCTTTAAATGTTCCCTGAAGACTTTTCTGTTCAGGGAAGCCTACCACCCAACTCAATAATAAATTAATTTCACTTACCTAACATTTTCCTCATCTAACTCTGTATTAACATCTTTCTCAATCTTGCAGTCCTCCCCTCCTGTTTCTCAACCGCCTACCCTTCTAGATTGTAAGTTCCCACGGGAATAGGGCCCTCAATCCCTCCTGTATGTGTTTGTCCTGTATCTTACAAGTCTTGTATTGTTTTATTTAAAGGAATTGTATCCATGGACAGTGGAATATGTTGGCGCTTAATAAATGAAGTATAATAATAATCTAATTTGCATATCTCTGCATTGCTAATTATCCTATAAATAAAACCATCACCTTTATTTTACTAAAACCTTGTACCTGTTTATGCCAAAAAGGAAAGACTCACGCAGACAAAACACAACTTTAACCCCAGAACCTGACACCTCTGCACAACAGCTCCCAACTCCTGAACCTGCTCCCTTGCAGAGTATGACAATTTTACAGTATGTATAATAATTTTTTATATTTTTGGTAATATTTTAAGAATGCACATTGAGGTTATCAATTCTTCATGTGCGCTAACCTATCACCGCGTTAGACCTAAATCGCAAAACACAAAGCTCAATACACATATTACATTCCTATGTTATTCACATAGAACATTTTTTATTTTATTATTAAATATATATTTCTATATACTGTATATCTGTATATCTATATATATATATATATATATATATATATATATATATAAATAAATATGTTTACAACAAAAATAACATTTTCATGTATGTGAAGAATATTGGAATGTGAAATATGTACAGTAAAACACATAAATACATATGTACACACACACATACAGTGGGTATAAAAAGTCTACACACCCCTGTTAAAATGTCAAGCTTCTGTGCTGTAAAAATATGAGACAAAGATAAATCATTTCAGAACTCTTTACTCCTTTAATGTGACCTATATACTGTAAAACTCAATTGAAAAACAAACTGAAATCTTTTAGGTGGAGGGAAGTAAACAAAATAAAAACTAAAATAATGTGGTTGCATAAGTGTTAAACTAATACTTTGTTGAGGCATCTTTTGATTTTATTATAGCACTCAGACTTTTTGGGTATGAGTCTATCAGCATGGCACATCTTGACTTGACAAGATTTGCAAACTCTTCTTTGCAAAACCACTCCAAATTTGTCAGATTGCGAGGGCTTCTTCTGTGCACAGCCCTCTTCAGATCACCCCACAGATTTTCAATCTGAATTCTGGTCTGGACTCTGGCTGTGCCATTTAAAAACTTTAATCTTCTTCTGATGAAGCCATTCCTTTGGATGTATGCTTTGGGTCGTTGTCATGCTGAACGATGAAGTTCCTCTTCATGTTCAGCTTTCTAGCAGAAGCCTGAAGGTTTTGTGCCAATATTGACTGGTATTTGGAACTGTTCATAATTCCCTCTACATTGACTAAGGCCCCAGTTCCAGCTGAAGAAAAGCTGCCACCACCATGCTTCACTGTGGGTATGGTGTTCTTTTGTGATGTGCAGTGTTGTTTTTTCACCAAACATATCTTTTGGAATTTTGGCCAAAAAGTTAAATCTTATTTTCATCAGACCATAACACATTTTCCCACATGCTTTTGTGAGACTTGTGAGATGTGTTTTTGCAAAATTTAGCCGGGCTTATATGTTTTTCTTCGTAAGTAAAGGCTTTCGTCTTGCCCACTACCCCATAGCCCAGACATATCAAGAATATGGGAGATTGTTGTCACATGTACCATGCAGCCAGTACTTGCCAGATATTCCTGCAGCTCCTTTAATGTTGCTGTAGGCCTCTTGGCAGCCTCCCAGACCAGTTTTCTTCTTGTCTTTTCATCAATTTTGGAGGGACGTCCAGTTCTTGGTAATGTCACTGTTGTGCGATATTTTCTCCACTTGATGATGACTGTGTTCCATGGTATATCTGATGCCTCGGAAATTCTTTTGTACCCTTCTCCTGACTGATACCTTTTAACAATGAGATCCCTCTGATGCTTTGGAAGCACTCTGTGGACCATGGCTTTTGCTGTAGGATGCGACTAAGAAAATGTCAGTAAAGACCTACTAGAACAGCTGAACTTTATTAAGTTAATCAAAGGCACTTTAAATGATGGCAGGTGTGTGCTGACTCCTATTTAACATGATTTTGAATGTTATTGCTTAATTCTTACCACAGCTACATCCCCAGTTATAAGAGGGTGTGCACACTTATGCAACCATGTTAGTTTAGGTTTGTTTGTTTTTCTTCCCTCCACCTAAAAGATTTCAGTTTGTTTTTCAATTGAGTTGTACAGATTAAAGGTGGAAAAAGTTCTGAAATTATTTATCTTTGTCTCATTTTTTACAGAACAGAAACCTGACATTTTAACAGGGGTGTGTAGACTTTTTATACTGTATGTATGTATATGTATGTGTGTATATATATATATATATATATATATATATATATATATATATATAAAAATTATTTATGCATACATACACATATTTAGACATGTTTATGTTTGTATATAAACAATATAGCCCTTTGCAGACAAACATTTTGTCATATACCTTTTAACCCTTAACTTTTTTATTATTTATATGAATATTTTTTATCAGATAGTGTTTATATGAGTGTAACTATAATTTACAATGTATTTCTGATGTGTTAACGCACTACCCTTTAGGCAAGGGTTTAAGTCACGTTAACTTGATGAGCGTATAATGCAACTTGCAATCACATTTACTTTCAACTTGTAAACCCAATATCACTTGCACACAACAGTTTATGCGTCACTTGTAATCTACCCCATTATGATTTGTGTCGTAGTTATGCAAAAAATGGACATACATTGATAAAGGAATCATGTCTATGTTAAAGGTAGAACCTTAAAATACATAGGCCTAGATTTGGAGTTTGGCGGTAGCCGTGAAAACCAGCGTTAAAGGCTCCTAACGCTGGTTTTAGGCTACCGCCGGTATTTGGAGTCACTCAAAAAAGGGTCTAACGCTCACTTTTCAGCCGCGACTTTTCCATACCGCAGATCCCCTTACGTCATTTGCGTATCCTATCTTTTCAATGGGATCTTTCTAACTCCGGTATTTAGAGTCGTGTCTGAAGTGAGCGTTAGAATTCTAACGACAAAACTCCAGCCGCAGAAAAAAGTCAGTAGTTAAGAGCTTTCTGGGCTAACGCCGGTTCATAAAGCTCTTAACTACTGTGCTCTAAAGTACACTAACACCCATAAACTACCTATGTACCCCTAAACCGAGGTCCCCCCACATCGCCGCCACTCGATTAAATTTTTTTAACCCCTAATCTGCGGACCGCCACCTACGTTATACTTATGTACCCCTAATCTGCTGCCCCTAACACCGCCGACCACTGTATTATATTTATTAACCCCTAACCTGCCCCCCACAACGTCGCCGCCAGCTACCTACAATAATTAACCCCTAATCTGCCGACCGCAAAGCGCCGCCACCTACATTATAGCTATGTACCCCTAATCTGCTGCCCCTAACACCGCCGACCCCTATATTATATTTATTAACCCCTAATCTGCCGCCCTCAACGTCGCCTCCACCTGCCTACACTTATTAACCCCTAATCTGCCGACCGGACCGCACCACTATTATAATAAAGTTATTAACCCCTAATCCGCCTCACTAACCCTATAATAAATAGTATTAACCCCTAATCTGCCCTCCCTAACATCGCCGACACCTAACTTCAAACATTAACCCCTAATCTGCCGACCGGAGCTCACCGCTATTCTAATAAATGCATTAACCCCCTAAAGCTAAATCTAACCCTAACACTAACACCCCCCTAACTTAAATATAATTTAAATCTAACGAAATTAATTAACTCTTATTAAATAAATTATTCCTATTTAAAGCTACTTACCTGTAAAATAAATCCTAATATAGCTACAAAATAAATTATAATTATATTATAGCTATTTTAGGATTTATATTTATTTTACAGGTAACTTTGTATTTATTTTAACCAGGTACAATAGCTATTAAATAGTTAAGAACTATTTAATAGCTACCTAGTTAAAATAATTACAAAATTACCTGGAAAATAAATCCTAACCTAAGTTACAATTAAACTTAACACTACACTATCAATAAATTAAATAAAATACCTACAATTACCTACAATTAAACCTAACACTACACTATCAATAAATTAATTAAATAAAATACCTACAATTACCTACAATTAAACCTAACACTACACTATCAATAAATAAATTAAATACAATTCCTACAAATAACTACAATGAAATAAACTAACTAAAGTACAAAAAATAAAAAAATATTTACAAACATAAGAAAAATATTACAACAATTTTAAACTAATTACACCTACTCTAAGCCCCCTAATAAAATAACAAAGCCCCCAAAATAAAAAAATGCCCTACCCTATTCTAAATTACTAAAGTTCAAAGCTCTTTTACCTTACCAGCCCTGAACAGGGCCCTTTGCGGGGCATGCCCCAAGAAGTTCAGCTCTTTTGCCTGTAAAAAAAAACATACAATACCCCCCCCCAACATTACAACCCACCACCCACATACCCCTAATCTAACCCAACCCCCCCTTAAATAAACACTAAGCCCCTGAAGATCTTCCTACCTTATCTTCACCATACCAGGTTCACCGATCGATCCAGAAGAGCTCCTCCGATGTCCTGAACCAAGCTCAAGCGGGGGGCTGAAGAGGTCCATGATCCGGCTGAAGTCTTCATCCAAGCGGGAGCTGAAGAGGTCCTCCATCCGGTAGAAGTCTTCATCCAAGCGGGGCAGAAGAGGTCTTCCATCCGATTGAAGTCTTCATCCAAGAGGCATCTTCTATCGTCATCCATCCGAAGCGGAGCGGCAGCATCCTGAAGACCTCCGACGCGGAACATCCATCCTGGCCGACGACTGAACGACGAATGACGGTTCCTTTGAATGACGTCATCCAAGATGGCGTCCCTCGAATTCCGATTGGCTGATAGGATTCTATCAGCCAATCGGAATTAAGGTAGGAATATTCTGATTGGCTGATGGAATCAGCCAATCAGATTGAGCTCGCATTCTATTGGCTGTTCCGATCAGCCAATAGAATGCGAGCTCAATCTGATTGGCTGATTGGATCAGCCAATCGGATTGAACTTGATTCTGATTGGCTGATTCCATCAGCCAATCAGAATATTCCTACCTTAATTCCGATTGGCTGATAGAATCCTATCCGCAAATCGGAATTCGAGGGACGCCATCTTGGATGACGTCATTTAAAGGAACCGTCATTCGGCAAGTAGGCGTCGGGAGAAGAGGATGTTCCGCGTCGGATGGAAGATGATGGCTCCCGAAGAAAGAAGATTGAAGATGCCGTTGATAGAAGACTTCATCCGGATCATGGACCTCTTCAGCTCCCGCTTGGATGAAGACTTCAGCCGGATCATGGACCTCTTCAGCCCCCCGCTTGGGCTTGGATCAGGACATCGGAGGAGCTCTTCTGGATCGATCGGTGAACCTGGTATGGTGAAGATAAGGTAGGAAGATCTTCAGGGGCTTAGTGTTAGGTTTATTTAAGGGGGGTTTGGGTTAGATTAGGGGTATGTGGGTGGTGGGTTGTAATGTTGGGGGGGTATTGTATGTTTTTTTTTTTACAGGCAAAAGAGCTGAACTTCTTGGGGCATGCCCCGCAAAGGGCCCTGTTCAGGGCTGGTAAGGTAAAAGAGCTTTGAACTTTAGTAATTTAGAATAGGGTAGGGCATTTTTTTTATTTTGGGGGGCTTTGTTATTTTATTAGGGGGCTTAGAGTAGGTGTAATTAGTTTAAAATTGTTGTAATATTTTTCTTATGTTTGTAAATATTTTTTTATTTTTTGTAACTTAGTTCTTTTTTATTTTTTGTACTTTAGTTAGTTTATTTCATTGTAGTTATTTGTAGGAATTGTATTTAATTTATTTATTGATAGTGTAGTGTATAATTATAATTTATATTGTAGCTATATTAAGATTTATTTTACAGGTAAGTATTTAGCTTTAAATAGGAATAATTTATTTAATAAGAGTTAATTAATTTCGTTAGATTAAAATTATATTTAATTTAGGGGGGTGTTAGTGTTAGGGTTAGACTTAGCTTTAGGGGTTAATACATTTATTAGAATAGCGGTGAGCTCCAGTCGGCAGATTAGGGGTTAATAATTGAAGTTAGGTGACAGCGATGTTAGGGAGGGCAGATTAGGGGTTAATACTATTTATTATAGGGTTAGTGAGGCGGATTAGGGGTTAATAACTTTATAATAATAGCGGTGTGGTCCGGTTGGCAGATTAGGGGTTAATAAGTGTAGGCAGGTGGAGGCAACGTTGTGGGGGGCAGATTAGGGGTTAATAAATATAATATAGGGGTCGGCGGTGTTAGGGGCAGCAGATTAGGGGTACATAGGGATAATGTAAGTAGCGGCGGTTTACGGAGCGGCAGATTAGGGGTTAAAAATAATATACAGGGGTCAGGGATAGCGGGGGCGGCAGAATAGGGGTTAATAAGTGTAAGGTTAGGGGTGTTTAGACTCGGGGTACATGTTAGAGTGTTAGGTGCAGATGTAGGAAGTGTTTCCCCATAGGAAACAATGGGGCTGCGTTAGGAGCTGAACGCGGCTTTTTTGCAGGTGTTAGGTTTTTTTTCAGCTCAAACAGCCCCATTGTTTCCTATGGGGGAATCGTGCACGAGCACGTTTTTGAGGCTGGCCGAGTCCGTAAGCAACTCTGGTATCGAGAGTTGCAGTGGCGTTAAATATGCTCTACACTCCTTTTTTGGAGCCTAACGAAGCCATTCTGTGGACTCTCAATACCAGAGTTATTTTAAAGGTGCGGCCAGAAAAAAGCCAGCGTTAGCTACGCGGGTCGTTACCGACAAAACTCTAAATCTAGCCGATAGAATGCAATTGTTTTACAAACATAAGGACACTGTTTGACCTTTAATGTTGGATCAATAGAACACTGAAAATGAAAATCCAGTTCTAAAAAATGATACTTTGAAACTTACCATATATATACATTTATTAGAGGAGGTTTTTCCTACTTGAGCACAACCAATCACCTTTGCAAATTTGACTTCAGTACCTATTTTTTCTTAAATTTATCCTCACACTTATAGATGGCTGTTTGATGAAGTCCATAGATTTTTATTTCCACTTTTTTTTATAGTAGCACAGGGCACTTTACCTCTAAATTACTCCCAAACTGTATTTTTCTTTTCTAAGCTAAGCTACATGTCTAGAATAAAAGGATTTTGAAAGTTTATGCACACTTTTAGTAAAGAGAACATCATCTTTATTGTTTGTAAGTAATAATATGTATATGGAAATAGTATTAGTATTATGGAAAATTGCACTTCTGGTGTATTAAAAAGATTATTGAGCCAACATAAAATATTTGAAAATCAGATAATGGCCCCTATTTAAAAAAGGTCTTGCGGACCTGATCCGACAGTGCGGATCAGGTCCGCAAGACCTCGCTGAATGCGGAGAGCAATACGCTCTCCGTATTCAGCATTGCACCAGCAGCTCACAAAAGCTGCTGGTGCAACGCCGCCCCCTGCAGACTCGCGGCCGCCAGCAGGGAGGTGTCAATCAACCCGATCGTACTCGATAGGGTTGAATTGTTGCGATTCCTGTCCGCCTGCTCAGAGCAGGCGAACAGGGTTATGGAACAGCGGTCTTTGTGACCGCTGCTTCATAACTGCTGAAGACTCACCAGAAACACGAGCCGTCAAGCTCCTTTCGGGCTTGATAGATAGGCCCCTATGTCTACTTCTGCTTGCATAGGATAGATTGTTAGGATAGAGGAGTACGACAGGGTTCTAAAAGTATTGTTCATAGATTCCAATCAAATTATTATTATGCACTGAAATCAGAAATGTTCCTTATCTATCAAATCAATATTAATTATTCAGATACAGCATATTCAAATCTTGTACATATTAAAATTTAATGGACATCTAATTCAGGACATTTTGATCTGTTACCTGAATAGCTAATCAGCCTCACAAAAGCATAGATCTGAAACAACTAAACTTTGTAATATGTTCAAGTGTAGCCCTATGCAAGACATCGACTATAAAATCTAACAGCAGATTTTTAAAAAATGTTTACTGGCTCAAGCTGGTATCAGTTAGTTACAGTTAGTTACATGTGACAAGTAAACTGCTTTATTCAGGACTTGAATGTTTGAAAATAAAGCAGAAATACATTTTAAAATTCCTCTTTTAGGTCAGAAGAACAAAAAAGTTGACTGCTATGTTTATTAAATTGTGATGGCTTTCTAGTTGCTTATAATACCACCAGGGCTCTGTTGTTTTCTGTATATATTAAATTATAGTGACAGAGGTTTAATTAAAAAGCCATGTCTAATGAACACCACATTCCTCATCTATTCACTTATCTGACTGATAAATAACCTTTAAGGTATCTGAAAGCTTTCTTGGCCAAGACAGCCTTCACTGGTGGTAACCTAATGGGTCCAGCAGCAACCCATGAGAGTACAAGCAGTGCAGTCTTTACAATGTTTTTGTTTGAGATTCAAATGAAAAGGAAAGATATTCTAATAACTCTACCCCAGATTCCACAAACTTAACCTGAGTCTTAGTTGTGAAATCAATATATACTTTATTGTACAACCCACCTCATTATCACAGTTCATATGTATGCCAAAGAATTGGAAAATAACCAATAACAATTTAACAAATACAACCCCCAGCCCAGCTCTCTCTCACCTAGAAGAATTTCCAATTTGTTCTTTTGATACAAGATAAGGATGCAACTTACATTGGGCTATATTACAAGTGGCGCACTAATGTTGCAAGTTGAAAGTAAACGAGCGAGACCGCACAAGGGCAAATTTATTAAGTTTAGAGTGACTGAAGACCTTGCATAAAAAGTTGCATTAAACACAAAAGAAATACATTAAAATAAAGTGTTACACTTATATACACACTATCTGATACAATCTATTCACGTAAATATTACAATTTTATTAAAAGTTATAAGGGTTAAAACATATATGGTATATGACAAGGTATTTGAATGGAAAGGGCTATTATGTATATATACTGTGTGTGTAATATATATATATATATATATATATATATATATATATATATGACTGCTTGTAATAAAATAACAAAAAAGAAACTTGGAGTGCTGCAGATTATTCTAAATTTCTATAATTTATCTGTCTTGGTGGGACAGAAGCTGCTTGCACCCATCAACTAAAGTGAAATTGGTGCTGGACTTTACCATTATATATATATATATATATATATATATATATATATATATATATATATATATAAAGTATATACATATGTACTTAAGTATACACATATGTACTTAAGTATACACATACATAGATATGTATACTGTATAAGCTTTGGGGCCCTTTCCACTTAAAGGGACACTGAACCCAAATTTTTTTCTTTTGTGATTCAGATAGAGCATAAAATTTTAATCAACTTTCTAATTTACTCCTATTATCAAATTTTCTTCATTCTCTTGGTGTCTTTATTTGAAATGCAAGAATGTATGTTTAGATGCCGTCCCATTTTTGGTGAACAACCTGGGTTGTTCTTGCTGATTGGTGGATAAATTCATCCACCAATAAAAAAAGTTCTGTCCAGAGTTCTAAACCAAAAAAAAGCCTAGATGCCTTCTTTTTCAAATAAAGATAGCAAGAGAACAAAGAAAAAAGGGGTTGTTGGACCCCGAAACGTCACCATTATAAAATAAACTCTGTTGGTTATATCACTAGGAAAATCCAGTGAGTGAAGTTCCCGTTTTTCATGTGATTTTATCTTCTTGATCTTTCTCCCTGGTTGCTGGCAATTATATAGTGAGAGTGCAGATATTCCTGGACAATACTATATATGAAAGTAAATAGAACATTTTCTTCTATGTGAAGAACATTGGAATGTAAAATATTCATAACTACCTTCTGGTTAGTGATGTAGGTTTAACTCCTGTCGAGTAAACTCATGAGCAATAAGTGTTGTGTTTTCTTTTTTTAGTTTGCACTCTCCGTTAAAATCAGTTGCAATATTCTAAGTCCTCAAACATTTTACTTTTAACTTGTAATGCATGTGCTCACTCGGGCACGTTAAAAGTTTACTTATGGAAATGTTTGTGTGCAAGCGAGAGCCACTTTAATCTGGCCCATTGTCAGGTGCCAGAGAGTCTGTTAGTAGGGTCTTTAATCTGACAATAAACATCTCCCTTAACAGCTGAATGAGTGCACATCTCCAGTAAAGGTGCGTGCTGTGCAGTATCTCCTATTATTTAACACCCCCAGTTTAAAAAGAATTCCACAAAATTGTTCTCTAATAATATAAGTCTATCATGTATTCATAATATCCATGGCTTAAGAAAGCTGTCACAAATGTTGTTCACCAGCCTTTAATTTTATTCCTAATTGTCGTATACTAATGCTGAAGTTTATGTTTAGATGTTGATGCCCATTGGATACTAGCATTAACCCTGTTGCACCCAACACCCACCTCTCTGATGTAACAAACTAAGACCCTCTTTTTGGGACCACATTCTTACTATTACTTGTTATAAATGCACCATTCCATATTGTTGCTGGGTTGATATTGGTATCCAGAGATGCCAGTGTGCCAATTGTATCCCTAATGGTTGCTACTAGTAGCTGTTGGTAGGTCAGAGAATATATTTATGGATATATCCATGTTTTTTGCAGTGTTGCTGTTATTCATACCTACAGAAAATGGCATCTATTTATCAAGCCGTCAACAGCAAATACGCTGGAATTCCACAGCGTATTTGTGGAAAGCCTGATTCCCCTTAGTTATCAAACCCTACAGACCGGCAAAAGTAGAATTTTTTGACGTAACATACGATCCGCCGGACTCAGTCCGACACAGATGAATGCTTACGTCATTACAGATGTTCCGAATGCAAATTCGGCACAATCTGACTACTTTTGCTAGTTATCAAATTTCTACCAGGTACGCTCACCACTAATCCGGCCCAGCGTACCTGGTTTTCAATCCGCTGCCCTAGAGGCGGCGGATGCCATAGGAATCAATGGGAGTCTGAAAGCAGCGAAAGCTCATGTTCGCTGCTGCCCGATATCCCATTGATTCCTATGGTAACGTTTACACCTAACACCCTAACATGTACCCCGAGTCTAAACACCCCTAATCTGCCCCCCCCTACACCGCCGCCACCTACATTATACTTATTAACCCTTAATCTGCCCCCTACATCGCCAACACCTACATTATACTTATTAACCCCTAATCTGCCGCCCCTGACACCGCTGCCACCTACATTATACTTATTAACCCATAAACTGCCCCCCTACATCGCCACCACCTACCTACATTTATCAACCCCTAATCTGCCGCCCCCAATGTCGCCGCCACTATATTAAATTTATTAACCCCTAAACCTAAGTCTAACCCTAACACCCCCTAACTTGAATATCATTTAAATAAATCTAAATAAATATTCCTATCATTAACTAAATTATTCCTATTTAAAACTAAATACTTACCTATAAAATAAACCCTAAGATAGCTACAATATAACTAATAGTTACATTGTAGCAAGCTTAGGGTTTATTTTTATTTTAGAGGCAAGTTTGTATTTATTTTAACTAGGTAGAATAGTTACTAAATAGTTATTAACTATTTACTAACTACCTAGTTAAAATAAATACAAATTGACCTGTAAAATAAAACCTAACCTAAGTTACAATTACACCTAACACTACACTAAAATTAAATTAATTCCCTAAATTAAATACAATTAAATAAAATTAAATACAATTATCTAAAGTACAAAAACAAACAAACACTAAATTACAGAAAATAATAAAGAAATTACACGATTTGTAAACTAATTACACCTAATCCCCCTAACAAAATAAAAAAGCCCCCCAAAATAAAAATTGCCCCAAAGTAATCAGCATTTTTGCCTGTAAAAAAAAGTACAAATGCCCCCCCAACATTAAAACCCACCACCCACACATCCAACCCTACTCTAAAACCCACCCAATACCCCCTTAAAAAAACCTAACACTAACCCCTTGAAGATCACCTTACCGGGAGAAGTCTTCACCTAACCGGGCCGAAGTCCTCAACGAAGCCGGCAGAAGTGGTCCTCCAGACGGGCAGAAGTGGTCCTCCAGACGGGCAGAAGTCTTCATCCAGACGGCATCTTCTATCTTCATCCATCCAGCGTGGAGCGGCTCCATCTTCTAGACATCCAACGCGGAGCATCCTCTTCATCCGTCTTCTTGAACAATGACGGTTCCTTTAAGTGACGTCATCCAAGATGGCGTCCCTTCAATTCCGATTGGCTGATAGAATTCTATCAACCAATTGGAATTAAGGTAGGAAAAATCCTATTGGTTGATTGTTTTTTTTTATTTTGTTAGGGGGATTAAATTAGGTGTAATTAGTTTAAAAATCTTGTAATTTGTTTATTTTCTGTAATTTAGTGGGGTTTTTTGTACTTTAGATAATTTTATTTAATTGTATTTAATTTAGGGAATTTATTTAATTATAGTGTATTGTTAGGTGTAATTGTAACTTAGGTTAGGTTTTATTTAACATGTCAATTTGTATTTATTTTAACTAGGTAGTTAGTAAATAGTTAATAACTAATTAGTAAGTATTCTACCTAGTTAAAATAAATACAAACTTGCATGTAAAATAAAAATAAACCCTAAGCTAGATACAATGTAACTATTAGTTATATTGCAGCTATCTTAGGGTTTATTTTATAGGTAAGTATTTAGTTTTAAATAGGAATAATTTAGTTAATGATAGGAATTTTATTAAGATTTATTTAAATTATATTTAAGTTAGTGGGGGTTAGGGTTCGACTTAGGTTTAGGGGTTAAAACATTTAGTATAGTGGCGGCGATGTTGGGAGCGGCAGATTAGGGGTTAATAAATGTAGGTAGGTGGCGGTGGTGTAGGGAGCGGCAGATTAGGGGTTAATAAGTATAATGTAGGTGGTGGCGGCAGATTAGGGGTTAATAAGTATAATGTAGGTGGCGGCGGTATAGGGGGAGGCAGATTAGGGGTTAAAAAGTATAATTTAGGTGGCGGTGGGCTCCAGGAGCGGCGGTTTAGGGGTTAAACACTTTATTTCATTGTGGCGGGGTCCGTGAGCGGCGGTTTAGGGGTTAATACATTTATTAGAGTTGCGGTGGGCTCCGGGAGCAGCGGGATAGGGGGTAAACAGTATAGTATAGTGTGGGTGTTTAGTGGGAAAAAGCCGAAGAGCAGCGAGATCGATGACTGTTAGTTAACAACAGTCCGCTGCTCATCGCACCATACTTGGTGCTCGGCTTTTTGACAGCTTTTTTGATAAATTTGGAGAACGTATTCAGGTCGAGGTTAGGCGATTTTAGGCAAGCGTATTGGTGCTGTCGAATTCAAGTAAGTTGACGGCTTGATAAGTAGATGCCAATGTGTCAGAATTTACTTACCTAATCGATCCCACTATGGGCTCCTGCATCGACTTTCCTCCATGTGGAACACTGGAGGTCTATCTTCTAAAGCAGCTGCTGCTCTCCCCTAGGTGCGAGAGTTGCACTCTTTTCAACTTTAAAGGGTTTGTGATTGAATTACAGGAACTCCCACCTAGTGGATACAGGTGTGGGAGTTTCTTACATAAAGCTACTCAGCCCATCAATCTGGGCTGAGTTATTGTAAGTTGTACCTTGTTCCTGTTTCCTATGCTGATTCTTACCATGATCCTGTGCTTGCTGTACCAGTAGCAGCTTACCTGAATCCTGCTGTACCCACTGCACCTACCTGGTATCCTGTGGCAGCCTTACCAACAGTACCTGCTGGGTAACCTGTGCCTGCTCATTCTCCTGTGCTTTCTATACCAGTGGCAGCTTTCCTTAATCCTGCTGTACCTGCTAAAACTACCTGGTACCCCTTGGCAGCCTCACCAACAGTACCTGCTGAGTATCCTGTGCCTTTTGAGTCTCCTGTTAGTGCTGTACCAGCTTTCCTGAATCTAGTTATTCCTATTGCATCTAACTGGTGTCCCGTGCCAACCTGCTGGACATTACTCCTGGTTTCCTCATTGGTATCTAGTTGCTGGACTGATTTCACTGTACCTGATATTTGGCCTGTTTCTTTGCCCTTGATGTTGATCAAATCTTGGTTTTGTTTATTTTGCTTTATTAAAGCCTTTTGAAGGACTTTTGGTTTTCTGTGCATTTTCCTGCATATTGAGTTCCACTCACCTTAATCCCTCACATAATTACATTTCAATTTAAAATGTAGAGCAGGGATGTGTAAGTAGCGATCAAATGTGTATCCCAGTATACTGATAGAATATCGTTATCTCTCCGAGATATTCCCTTAGCAATATGCACAGAAGGGCAGAAATTTGCTTTTCAAAAGCAGTATGAGGCTTTACATTTGAAGGTGAAAGCTCCCTCTTTCATATTTGCTACAAGTTGATAAAGATTGAAAGCTTGATCACTGAAGCAAATATTAGTTAGGAAAGGAAAGAAAAAACAAGATTTCCTTTAAACTAGAATGAGTGAATTCTCATCCTTTATAAATTATACTTTTCTTTCTAAAAGCCAAAAATGTGTCTTGATTTTCTCTTTTATGGTGAGAAATTTTTCGAAAGAAACTTCACACAGCTTACATATCCTGGATGATTTGCCCTTTATAAACATATGGAATCAACAAAGCCACATATTTATTAGATATTCGAGTGAGTCACACACAACAGGAGGTTAATAAATGAATTGTTAAACTGGTGTGATACATATGTTTATATCAAATACTTACAGCAATAAAATGAATTCAGAATAGACATGTAAACTAAACGTTACAAATTGCCAAGATAATTATTACACAATAAAAAGGAATGATCTGCAGGAACCGGAGAGAGAATATATTTTCTTAGTACAAATGCATAACTCTTAAGCAAATTATGAGCAAAAATGTAATAACCATATATTAATCCTTATTTAATTTTCGTTATTATTGGATAACCTAAATATATATTTAATCAGGTAATAAAATCTCATTATGGGCTAGAATGCAAGTGGCGCGCTGATATTAGCTCGCACTATATTGAAATATCGTACCCCCGCTACTTTGCTCACAAGTTGAAAGTAAACGCGACCGCATGAGCATGACTGAAGACCATGGATTAGGGCTAAATTAAAAGCTGCACCAAACAAAACATAAATGCATTAAAATAAAGTGTTTCACATATATATATATTCTACTAAAAATGATTAATAGAAATAGTTAAAAAAAAAGTTATTTTAAGGTAAGGTATTTAAATATAAAGGGCTATAATATATATATATATATATATATATATATATATATATATATATATATATATATATATATATGCATACATGTGTATTTATGTTTATATGTGTAGTTATGTATATACATACATATGTACACATAAACACATGTACTGTATATATATACTTTGAAATCCTTTCCACTTAAATACCTGAAAACATGAACAATTATTTTTGTTCAATTTCAAAATTTTATAATGTGTTTAACTGTGTATGTGCTGTAAATATTTTGCAGTCCTTGACATAGAAAATTTTCCACTATGTATTTTTAGTTTAAATCATTTTTATTGATTACAGTACATTTGTACAGGTTGTCTCGTAAAATAAATGTTATGAACAAAAACCAACAAAACATCCATTTAGAAATATATCATGACGGTAATGACAATTTACATCTTTAATCCTTAATAATATCCAGTCCACCCTGTACTCTTAATAACATGAAACCATAACTGTCCCTAACCTCCCCTCCCCAATTAACTCCCCTCCCCTCCAGGTGGTGCCATATTATCCTTAATGAAAACTGATAAGTATTAAACTATAATTGTACCTAAAGAGACCATCTATATTTTTTCTATGGGTATATCCTTGACTAGAGTTTCAAGACACAATTAAGCCAGATGTCCACTGACAGCCCCCCTCTGTTGCTATCTCCTTTCTGCCTTTCTCAATTGGTACTCTGACCTAAAATCCAGAAAAACCAGATCTTCTGAAACTGCTCTGGTTGCCCCTGCGACCAAGCATCTGTAATCTTTCCCACCACTTCCTGCCATGAGGGCACCCCAACTTTCCAATGTCGGGCAATGCAAATTCTCAAACATGTGCAAAGTATTCTAATAAACTTGTTGATTGTCGTGTTGAATGATTTCACCCTTTCGTGTAATAAGGCCTGCGACATTGTGAGAGTCACTCTGTCTCCCAACAGGTTGCCTATCAAATCTGACAGTTTCCCCCACAATGATTGGACCCTTTGGCAATCCCACCACATGTGTCTATATGTGCCTTTTTCCTGACAACCCCTGTAACAATATCCACTGTGTGTTGAGACGAAGTAAGCTGTCCGTTCAGGTGTCAGGTACCATCTAAACATTACTTTGATACAATTTTCCCTCATGTCTGCGCTAATCAAACCCCCATAAGAGTTCAGCATCAATTCGCTCCATTCACTCATTTCCCACACTTCTGTTGTGTCTCTTTCCCATCTCTCTGTCATGGCTAACTTAGAATCATATTTAGCTTTCTGGATTAAAACGTAGAGCTGAGAGATCAATTTTCCCCCCTAGAAGATGCCCCTACTATTCTCTCAAGTTCAGTGAGTGGGTGTGCCTGTTTATGTAACGTGTATGCTGCTATTGCCGATCTAATCTGCAAGTACATAAACCAATGTAACTTTTCCGGCTCTATTTGATCTCTAATTTGGTTAAACGTAAGCATTTTGAGGCCAGGCAAAAAATCGGCCACCCTATACAAGCCCTTGTTCACCCACTTATCCACTAGCCTTCTCAAATCCTTTGGCAACAGGAACCTGATACGCATTAGTAAAGATTCTGGTCTACATAACCGTAGTCCTCTCACAATCTTATTCCACACGCGAATTGCTTCTAGTGTTATTGGCGACCTATATGCCCCCGGTTTTGTGAGTGCCTCTGGATCCCATATAATATCTGCCGCTCTAGAGCTGCCCGCTATCTCCACCTCTACTTGTGGCCACACCAACCCATTGATTTGTTTACTCAAAATAACAGTCTGTGCCAATCTGGAGGCCTGAAAATATTCTACAAGATTTGGAACCCCCACTCCCCCTACCTGCCTATATAATTTCAACAGCTGTGAGGCTATCCTTGTCCTACCATCCCCTCTCAAGAATTTTAAAAGATCAGCCTGCAAGGCTTCTAGCTCCGAGAGGGGTATGTCAGTCGGTATGCCTCTAAATAGGTACATTAATCTTGGGAGAACTTTCATCTTGATAGACATAAGTTTTCCATACCATGAAAAATTGCATTTCTTTCACTTTCTCAAGTCATTTCTAATAGCATTATAAACAGGGATATAATTTAATCTATACAAGTCCGTCAATTTATCACCCACTTTAACTCCTAAATATTTGATATGACTTTTTACCCACGAGAATGCAAAATTCAGCTCAATTGCTTTCTTAGTGTGCTGGGGTAAATTGACCGCAAGTGCCTCACACTTATCAGAGTTTATCTTATAGCCTGAAATCTCTGAGTAGTCTCCTAGAATTTTATAGAGATGTGGTAATGAACTCATTGGCTTGGTGAGTGTTAGCAACACATCGTCAGCGAACAGCATTGATTTATACTCAGAGGTTGCCACCTGCACTCCTGAAATTTCTCTCGAGTTCCTAATACATGAAGCCAATGGCTCTATACAGATCGCGTACAGAAGCAGCAACAACGGGCAGCCCTGTCTTGTCCCATTCAGAATGTCGATTTGCCTTGATAAATATCCTGCCGCTCCCACCACCGCCGTAGGCCCTGAGTAAATGCTACCGAGCGCTTGAATGAAGGCTCCCTTAAATCCCATGGCCGATAATACTTTCAACATAAATTTCCAGTCTATCCTGTTGAACGCTTTTTCGGCGTCAAGCGACAGGAGTAGAGCTGGTGTCCCTGTCGCGTTCAAATAATCTAGTAAAGTAAGAGTTCGTCTGACATTATCGGGGGCTTCCCTGTCTTGAACAAATCCCACCTTATTCTGATGGATCAGCAAGGGTAAAATCTTTTTCAGTCTATTCGCCATAATTTTAGCAAAAAGTTTTATATCATGGTTGATCATGGAGATTGGCCAATAATTTTGACACAATTTAGCATTTTTCCCACCCTTTGGTATTACAATAATCTTTGCCTGAAGCATTTCTCTAGGTAAGTCCCAACCCTCCATGATCCCATTACAAAAGTTGACCAAATGGGGAAGCAGTTCTTTCTTAAAGAGTTTGTAGTACTCTCCCATCAAGCCATCAGGTCCCGCCGCTTTACCTACTTTTAGATCCTTAACTACTCCTAGCACTTCCGAGTTTGTTATCTTTGAGTTAAGGTTCTCTAGGTCACCAACTTCAATAGTTTTCATATCCGCTCTGTCTAAAAATGTAGATATCTGGATCTCAATATTCCCCGGTGTTACTTTATTTCCATCGTATAAGTGCTCATAATATTGGGCAAAACTGTCTGCAATTTCCTGTGGGTTCGAAGTAATATCCACCTTATGTGTGACTAACTTAGGTATAGAGAAGAATTTATTTTTTTCCCTCAACTTATGTGCCAAATATCTATCCGGCTTATTTGCATATACAAAGTAATGGGCCTTGAGTTGTAAAGCTGTTCTCATAGAAGCATCATTCAGTAGCTTAGCTAATTCCCTTCTTTTAATGGCCAATGTCTTGTATGTTCTCTCAGATAATGTGCGTTGGTGTTCCTTCTCTAATTGTTCAACCTCCCCTTGTAATGTGTTGACCAGTACAGACACTTTTTTATTCTTCGTCGATTTTTCCTTTATAAGAAGTCCCTGCAAAACAGACTTATGAGCAGCCCATGTCATTAGTGGATTCTTAACTGAACTAACATTTTCTACCGTGTATCTCAGGGTCTTTCAGTAAAGTCGGGTTGTATGTCCATGACCGGTGTCTTGCGAAATTTATAAGTCCCGAGAGCTCTATATATATGAGTGAATGATCAGACCAGACACATGCCTGAGTGCCCGTTGTCACTAGATTTGGCGCTAGAATTTGACTTACATAAATATAGTCAAGCGTCGTGTAGGTCTTATGTGCTGGTGAATAGTAAGTGTAGTCGTGATCTGAATTGCCCACCACTTCCCATGAATCCACTAGTCCTTGTTCCTCCAATGAGTGTCTGATTGCTTTGACTATACTGTTGTGTCTGTGTTGTTTGTTTGTTATGTTCGAAGAGTCCGGCACACCAAAAGAAGACATATTGACATTAAAATCACCAGATAAAATTAATCTAGTCTGTGACCATTGTGTGAGCAATGAGGATATCTTAGAGAAGAATAAATTCTGTGTTTCATTGGGGGCGTATATATTACACAGCGTAACCGTTGTGCCCTGGAATGAACCCTGAACTATTACAAAACGTCCCTCCTTATCCCTAATTACCTTATCTGTCACAAAGTCAAGAGATCTGTGTATCAGTATTGAGACCCCTCTCTTTTTGGAGTCGGCTGTAGAATGAAAATGTAATGGAAAGTGGTGCGACCAAAACTTTGGGACATGTGGCTGCACAAAATGTGTCTCCTGTAAAAAAACTATTTTGGCTTTCGTTTTCAGGTATTGTGTAATAGCAGTTTTTCTTTTAATGTCTGTATTCAACCCCCTTGCATTGTGTGAAAGTAAGATGAAGTTATGTGCCATTAGTGTTCAGTCCCTCCATCTCTCCTTGCCCCTCTATCTTCCCTCTGAATACAATATTTATTGTGTAAAATAATCTCTGTACCTCACAAACTCTTACTGTCTTGTTGTTCCACCTTTCCACCCGTGTCTTTTTACCCCCATACTTAGTGATATATGGCACCCCCTGGAAAAAAACATTAAATAACAGAAAAAAACATAATAAATAAACAATAATTTTCTCCATTTTAACTAAACATTGCGTCACTATAACCAAAAAGGCAGTTATATTACTTCTTCCTGTATTCTAACTAATATTGAAGACAAGCATATTAATTTAGCTGTAGTTTCCTTAGTCATTATTAAATATCATGCAGAAGAATTCTTAACCATTTAGAATTGTCAAATTGGCAATACATTAGAGTTCGTGAAAGGCTTGTAAAAGAGTCCTGATGGCTGCCAAAGTACCATTAGAGTCTCTATAATGTCTCATCTCAAACGTAGGCCTTAACTCTTTCTATAGAACCAGTTCGCTAATACCACAACTTGGAGTCATAGTGCATTCTCAACCATGTAAAGCAAACAAAAAACAAAAACATTAGTATACTATACTCATCTGTCCGATGCTGTATCCATTCTGAAAGGTCCGATCTCTCTGTCTGCCAAACTTAGAACTACCTAATCCAACCTAAGCTTTCAAATAAGCTCCGGATGTCCCTCTATATTTTTTTTTTTTGGTCTTGACCTCCCATTGTTTTCTTCTCTGTATCTACACCAGAAGCTTCATGTCTTCCGTCTCTTCTCAGGCATTTTAGACCATCTTTTTTGGAAAGACGGTCTGCTCCCCGTGTCACTACCTGCAGATGATTTTTGTTGTTGAAGAATTGGGGGATCCATTTTCAATTTTCTACAGATTTCTGGTATTTCCTCCGGATCTTTAATGGAAAGTATCTTGTTTTCCCAAGTGATATGTAAAGCAAATGGGAAACCCCATCTATACGGGATTTGAGCTTTCCTCAATTGGGATGTAAGGGGCCTAAGGGCAACCCTTCTCTGCAGGGTTCTTAAGCATAGATCTTGGAAGAATTGAACTACATTTCCCTGTTATTTAAATGTAGGGTTTCTTCGCGCTGCCACCAGAATTTCTTCTTTTTCTTGATATCCAAGCATCCTAATGATATCACGTGGCGGATCATCTCCTTTAGGTTTAGGCCGTAGAGCCCTATGAGCCCTTTCTATCTGAAATTTATTTTCATCGCCGGCTCCCGTTATACCTTGGAATAGATTGAGCAAGTATGTGTTCAATTCTTTAGGAGTCACCGATTCTGGCACTCCTTTCAGCCGTATATTACACTGGCGACTACGGTTCTCCAAGTCTTCAAGTTTATCATAAATATCTTCTATGTCGTGTTGTTGGGCCTTTGTTTGATCCGTGACTTTGTTTAAGCCTTCAGCTAAGGCATCTCCACTTTCTTTGAGTGAGTTTACTCTGGAGTCTAATTCTCCAATCTCATGTTTGAGTTCAGCAAGGCTACTGGTAACAGTGTTTTGCAGGGTCTCCATTTTTTCCAGGAGTTTCTCAAAATTTGTGGAAATGTCCTGTTTCGATACCAAATTATCAAGGTCTGCTTTTGTTATTGGAGCCTGACTACCTAACTCTGTGAGATATCCTGCATCAGGTCCCTGCTCTTCATCCGACCGAGATGATTGCTGCTCTGGAGATTACTCTCCTCTGTTGACTCTGAAAAAGATAGGAGCAGTAGCTTGTTTGCCTAGTGCGGTAGCTTTGGCGCTTCTTTTAGAGGCCATAATAGTAGTGCTCTGCTGGTATTTAAGCTCAATTCCTTGTAGCTGCCTGTTAATGTAATCCTGTAGCTGGTCATCTCTCCTTTACACTACATACAGAAATCTATGTCACTGCAGTTTAGGAGACTAACCCCTCATAAAATATGGCCACCTTTGTACATATGAACTTGTAAAGATCAAGCAGATCGCTGTCTATCCGCCATGTGGTCTGTGTGCTCAGAGACCTGTAATATCGTGGTAGAATAGTAATAGAATATACTTTGCTATGGAAGCTCTGAGGTGCTATCTATCACCAAGTCTCTTATACCCCTTAATCATGGGCTCTACTATCAGACTGGGGCATTAGTTTTTATTACAGCCTAAGGGGGGTTTGAAGCCTGGGCATTTAGATCAGTGTATCATTCTTGCGCTCCCCTGTGTGATTTGATGCTGTGCAGTGTCCTTTGCAGCTTTGTGTGCTAACATGTAAGTATCTCCGATTACCGCTTCCTGCACTTCGTAATCAGTACTGCCCTTCCTGATCAGTGTCCCCTGCAGCCACTATCACTTACTTTCTGCCCACAATCTGCCCATTAAGTGCATAGACCGGGTATCAGCGATATCATCCTCACTACATGGGTTGGCGACATAAGCTCTGATTTACTGCGCTGTATTTCTCCGTCCGGTTTGCCTCCTTGTTAGGCATTTTCGAATGCTGCTCTCATCAAAAAATTAACCAGGCAATCCCATTTGTATCCCAGTGACCAAGGATCCCTTCAGCTGCTATTTTCACAGCATATTTGCCGTCTCGCTGTTATAACTGCCTGGAGCTCCACACTTATGCGGCCATTTCTTGGCCTCTCCAGACTCCGCCCCTCCACTATGTATTTCTAAATAGATATTCCTATATATATCTGTATATAAATAAAGTAATACTACCCAGGGCACTGGTATTTAATATGGGCAAAAAGTCTAATAATGACCAGTGCTTAAGTAAGAATATACATAAATAAATAAATATAAAGAGAGAGGATCATTCCCCTCTATCGTAACCAGCAGTGGGAGGAGGTTTTCGTGGACACACACAACTGATTTCATTCAGGTGCAGTGTTGGCTTGAGTGTTACCTGCCCTGACTGTTACTGCATTCACTGAATGAGGCCGGTACACATACACGTTAGAACACTTTGGAAGTACTCCAACTTCTCTGCTGTTAGGATTGGCGACTCATCCCACTACACCGACAGCAATATGAGAAGAGCTCTTTGTGTATAGTAGTATCTGGAGCTAGCGGTGGTCTGGTGAGGTAATTTGATAGCCACTAGGTGTTTGTCAGCATATCAACACCTTCTGTATATTGAAATTTCATGCACACAGTAACATATTGCTCATTGTGGTTGATACAGCAGATGAGAAACAGTCACACTTGGAGCATACAGTGGATATTCACAGAATAATTTTTAGCACAGTGTTCGGCTTACCAAAGCAAGATCTTAAGTGATTGTTAGTATGGGGCATATGCAGATTTTTATTGTGGTTTGATCCTATGGGGCCTCTTTATCAAGCCGCATTCAACGGCACCGATACGCTCGCCTAACATCGCTCCGTGGACCTGAATACGCTCTCCATATTTAACAAAAAAGCTGTCAAAAAGCCACGCACCAAGTATGGGGCGATGAGCAGCGGACTGTTGTTAACTAACAGTCATCGATTTCGCTGCTCTTTGGCTTTTTCACAGCTTTCTTTGTATACTGTCACTAAGCACAGCCACTATACTAAACTGTTTAACCCCTATCCCGCCGCTCCCGGAGCCCACCACCACTCTAATAAAGTTATTAACCCCTATCCCGCCACAAACTAAAAAAAGTTATTAACCCCTAAACTGCTGCTACCGGAGCCCACCGCAACTCTAATAAATGTATTAACCCCTATCCCTCAGCTCCCGGAGCCCACCGCCACCTACATTATGTTATTAACCCCTAATCTGCTGCCCCCTACACTGCCGCCACCTACATTATGTTATTAACCCCTATCCCGCTGCTCCCGGAGCCCACCGCAACTAAATAAAGTTATTAACCCCTAATAGAATGCCAGCTCAATCCTATTGGCTAATTGCAACAGCCAATAGGATTTTTTTCAACCTTAATTGAATCTAAAAGATGCCATCTTGGATGACGTCATTTAAAGGAACCTTCATTCCGAAGATGCCATCGATTGAAGAGGATGCTCCACGTTGGATGTCTTGAAGATGGAGCCGCTCCACGCCGGATGGATGAAGATAGAAGATGCCGTCTGGGTGAAGACTTCTGCGGGCATGGAGGAAGGCTTCTGCTGCTTGGGTGAAGACTTCTGCCGGCTTCTTGTAGGATGGATGTTGGCTCTTCAAAACTGTAAGTGAATCTTCTGGGGTTAGTGTTAGGATTTTTTAAGGGTGTATTGGGTGGGTAGGTTTGGGCTGCAATAGAGCTAAATGCCCTTTTAAGGCCAATGCCCATCCAAATGTCCTTTTCAGGTCAATGGGGAGCTTAAGTGTTTCTAGATTAGGTTTTTGTTTGGGGGGTTGGTTGTGTGGGTGGGAGGTTTTACTGTTGGGGGGTATTTGTATTTTTTATTTACAGGTAAAAGAGCTGATTTCTTTGGGGCAATGCCCCGCAAAAGGCCCTTTTAAGGGCTATTTGTAGTTTATTGTAGGCTTTTTTTTTATTTTGGGGGGGCTTTTTATTTTCATAGGGCCCTTAGATTAGGTGTAATTAGTTTAAATCTTTCATCATTTCTTTTTTATTTTTTGTAACTTAGTGTTTATTTTTTGTGTAACTTAGTGTTTGTTATTTTTTGTAACTTAGTTGCTAGTTTTTTGTAACTTAGTTATTTTTTAGTGTAGATTTTAATTATTTGAGTAGGGTTAGGTGTTTAAATATATAATATAGTTATTTTAATTTGTAGTTTATTTTAATGTTAGTATAAAAGTTAGGGCAGATTAATTATTAATTTAATATAGTTTATTGTAATTTTAGTATAATAGTTTGGGTAGATTAAATTAATTAGTTTAATATAGTTTAATGTAATTTTAGTATAATAGTTAGGGTAGGTTAATTATTAATTTAATAATTTAATGTAATTTTAAAGGTAAGTTTAAAATTATTATAAGATAGGGATGAGTTAATATTTAATATAAAGTTAGCGGGTTGTTAGGTTTAGGGATAATAGTTTAATTTAGTTTATGGCGATGTGGGGGGCTGGCGGTTTAGGGGTTAATAGGTTTAGTAAGTGCTAGTGATGTGGGAGGCCAGGGGTTTAGGGGTTAATACATTTATTTAGTTGCGGTGGGGTCCGGGAGCGGCGGGATAGGGGTTAATAAGTATAATGTAGGTGGCGGCGGTGGCGGGCGGCAGAATAGGGGTTAATAAGTATAATGTAGGTTGCGACAGTGTAGGGGCGGCAGATTAGGGGTGTTTAGACTCGGGGTACATGTTAGGGTGTTAGGTGTAAACATAACTTTTATTCTCCCATAGGAATCAATGGGATATCGGGCAGCAGCGAACATAAGCTTTTGCTGCTTTCAGACTCCTATTGATTCCTATGGCATCCGCAGGTAAGCAGGGCAGGAATAGTGGCGAGCGTACCTGGTAGTTATTTGTTAACTAGCAAAAGTAGTCAGTGCCAAATTTGCATTCGGAACATCTGTAATGACGTAAGCATCGATCTGTGTCGGACTGAAACCGGCGGATCGTATGTTACGTCACAAAATTCTACTTTTGCTGGTCTGTAGCCTTTGATAAATAAGGCGAATCAAGCTTGCCACAATTACGCTGTGGAATTCCAGCATATTTGCGGTTGACGGCTTGATAAATAGGCCCCATATATTAAAATCGTACTTATATATACTTTATCCTTATTTTGTTGTGCCTTAATCAGTGTAGGTGGCTATATTTACTTATAGCCACCATATCCTTGTGAGATTTTCTTTTTGAGGCAAGAGTGCTAATTATATATCTGTATATACCTATATCATGTATGTATTCATATATATTAAAAGAAGGGCTAAAAAGAATCTCTCTCTCTTTTTTTCTCTTTCTCTTACTCTAATAATTTTATTAAATATCATACCAACAAACAATGTAACATTTGCTTCCTATATACCCAATAACCCTTACTTTGTGATGCTATACACTTGTCAGTAATCACACTTGCAAACCAGAACAAAATAAAACAATAAAAAAAGAATGAGAAAAAGAATGAGACCGGATTGTAAATTTCCTTTGCAACCATATTACATATAATACTATTTTTTACTAATGGGATTTTCACAAGATATTTCATAACTTGCTCACTATTAGTGTATTTATTAAATTCCTCATGAAAATGAGCACTTTCTATTCTTCCCACACCCCTTGTTGCGTGATTTGCTCTTGCATTGTTAAAGGGACATTAAATTGCTGAGCACAAATACAAAAAAATAGTAGCTTCTCACTATGGTCTAGTTTCCAATGAGGTGGTAAAGTTTGAAAACTGGTGGTAACATAAAAATTCTTCCTAGACTTTAATTAAGATAAATGTTTTTATCACCAGTTTCCACAGTTTATCACCTCAATGGAAACTATGTTATTGCATTTCAACCTGTTCCTGCAGAACTTTTCAATTCAGTTTTCCTGTTTTAATAGCTTAAAGGTGCCAGATACTGAAGCTCCGCCTCCTCATATTGGGCACCGCCATATTGGAGCTCAAGTATTCTCACAGCCTGTGACAGAAGCAATGTGCATTTACATATTAATAAGGTTGTCAACTTTTTTGACAGCTGTATAAAGTGCATCAGGTTAGGGTACATTTTTGCAGCGGCTAAATTGCTCTATATAATTGAGGTTTTTTTTAAATATGTTTTGTATAACTGTAAAACTGTGTAAAAGAAGAAAAAATATAAAGCTCACATGATGTATCATGCACAGTAACTCCAATCAAATGATACAGCTGTAAAAAAAAAAAGTGGCCAGTATTACTGATCTGTGAGTGTGCACTGCTTCTTTCGCAGACTGTGAGAATACTTGAGCTCCAATATGGCGGCGCCCAATATGAAGAGGCGAAGCTTCAGTATCTGGCACTTTTAAGCTATTAAAACAGGAAAACTGATTTGAAAAGAGCGACAGGAACAGGATTAAATGCAATAACATGGTGAGTAGTTACTATTCTTTTGTAGTTGTGCACAGCAATTTAATGTCCCTTTAAGCCACTTAATCTACAGCCAACTAGCCAAAGAAGCTTTAGATGTGTTCTGTCATTTTCTATGGCTAAAATGGCTCACAAAAAGAAAGTCAATCTTTCATGTTCGGTAAAAGATTGACCTGTGTGAGTATAATATCCACTTTAAGGAAGTACTGTTCATACCAGTTTTATGCTGTACATTATATCTCATTCTTGTGTGATGATCTAAGGAAGAATGATCTCTGAAGAACGAAGTGAGGCAGCTGCTCTGTAAGGAGTGACGAATGAAGAGCTTCCAGAAAAAAAGGTAAAAACGAAAATCCTTTTTTCTGGAAGCCCTTCATTCGTCACTCCTTACAAGGCAGCTGCCTCACTTCGTTCTTCTGTATGCTTACACGGCTCCACCGGCCGTTTTTGGCAGCTTGCTCCCCTGTAGCCTGTGTATGTTGGTTTGCCCCGCCAACCCCCCGGATCTCACTGACGCTTCCGCGTCTGCAGCGGCCTCAGCTTTGGGAAGAATGATCTCTGAATATTCAGTGTTTGTAGTTATATGCCCTTTGGCTCTCATGACCACTGCAATGCATAAGTAAGATTTGGTTTCCATACAATTTTCATTTTTACACTGTTTTTGCCTTCTCTCTCTTTTTCTGTTTTGTGCCCATTTTTTTGTGTCAGATCATGGAAGGAGTCTAGAGAGACAACATAAACACAAAATTAGCCATATTTCCATTTTTTTATGTTATGCCTACAGTTAGGTCCATAAATAATTGGACACTGGCACAATTTTAATAATTCTGGCTCTGTACACCACCACAATGGATTTGAAATGAAACAACTGAGATTCAATTGAAGCACAGACTTTCATCTTTAATTCAAGGGGTTGAACAAAAATATCATATGAAACGTTCAGGAATTGCAACCATTTTCATACACAGTCCCCTTATTTCAGGGGCTCAAATGCAATTGGACAAATTAACAACACAATCATAAATAAAATGTTCATTTTGAATACTTTGTCGAGAATCCTTGGCAATGACTGCTTGAAGTCTGGAACGCATGGACATCACCAAACTCTGGGTTTCACCCTTTGTGATACTTTGCCAGGCCTTTACTGCAGCTGTCTTCAGTTGTTTATGGGTCCTTCTGCCTTAAGTTTTGTCTTCAGCAAGTGAAATACATGATCGATCAGGTTGAGATCAGGTGATTGACCCAGCCATTGCAGAATATTCCACTTCTTTGCCTTAAAAAACTCCTGGGTTGCTTTTGCAGTATGTTTTGGGTCATTGTCTATCTGTAAAGTGATGCACCATCCAATTAACTTCGCTGAATTTGCCTGAATCTGAGCTGACAATATATCCCTATACACTTCGGAATTCATCCGGCCGCTTCTGTCTTCTTTCACATCATCAATAAACACTGGTAACCCAGTGCCATTGGAAGCCATGTATGCCCATGCCTCCACCATGTTTTACAGATGATGTGGTATGCTTCGGATCATGAGCTTTTCAAAGCCTTCTCCATACTTTTTTTTAAGGGTTTTTTCCATACCATGGAAATGATACTACGATCATCCACCACTGTAGTCTTCTGTGGACTTCCAGGACTTTTTGTGTTGCAGAGCTCACCAGTGCATTCTTTTTCTTCTCAAATTGTACCAAACTGTTGATTTGGCCACTCCTTATCTTCCTGCTATCTCTTTGGTGGATTTCTTTTATTTTTTTGCAGCATAAGGATGGCATATTTCACTTGCATTGAGAGCTCCTTTGAAAGCATGTTGTTGTTGTTTATTATTATTATTATTATTGGTTATTTGTAGAGTGCCAACAGATTCCACAGTGCTATAAACAAAGGCGGAGTACAACAAAACAATTATAGGGATCAAATGGGTAGAGGGCCCGGCCAAGAGTTGCACTGTTGTAGTCAGGTCCTAAGAAGGGGATCTACAAATAGCTGGACTCTTAGTTCTACATGCTTTTATTAGTTCTACATGCTTAGTTCTACATGGACTTTATTAGGGAACCTAGTGATGACATGTAGATTGAGAAGAGAAGGGGACCGAGGACAGAGCCTTGCGGTACTCTGACAGAAAGTGGTGACGGGGCAGAGGAGGCCCAAGAGAAGGCTACACTAAAGGTACGGTTTGACAGGTAGGAAGAGAGCCACGAGAGGGCTGTGTCACAGATGCCGAAGGATTGGAGGGTTTGGAGCAAAAGAGGGTAGTCAACAGTGTCAAAGGCTGCGGACATATCAAGGAGGATAAGCAGAGAGAAGTGGCCTTTTGATTTTGCTGTAAGTAGGTAACCTTAATGATTGCTGTCTCTGTGGAGTGATGGGGACGAAATCCAGATTGCAGTGGGTCAAGAAGGGAGTTTAACGTAAGGAAATGGGATAGGTGAGCATATACTAGTTTTTCGAGAAGCTTTGAGGCAAGAGGGAGGAGGGAAATAAGGCGGTAGTTGCATGGGGAGGTAGGATCAAAGGAAGGTTTTTTGAGGATAGGTGTGACCAGTGCATGTTTTAGCGATGAGGGAAATATACTGGTGCTGAGGGAGAGGTTGAAAATGTGTGTTAGTATGGGGTAAGGGTAGCAGAGAGGTAGGGGAGTAGCTGTGAGGGGATAGGGTCAAGGTGACAGATAGTGAGGTGAGAGCGCAGTATAAGTGCCTAAACTTCTTCCTCAGTAACAGGGGAGAATGAGCTAAGTTTAAGGTTATGTGGGTTGTGGTTCATTGAGAGCATTTGAGGGGGTGAGAGAATGTTGAGAGCTGATTTCATTTCTGATGGAGTCGATTTTGTTATTGAAGTGGCTGGAAAAGTCTTGAGCTGACAGAAAAGTTGTATTAGGAGGTGGGGGAGGGCAGATGTTTTTGGTTTGAAGAAAGATTAGAGAAAAAAGTAGAGAAGTAATGTTGCTTATGGAGATTAACACAGCAACAGCTTCTAAGTGCGATTGCCACACCTGGAATCAACACCCCACATTTTACCTGCTTAATTGATGATGAAATAACAAAGGAATAGCCCACATCTGTCCATAAAACAGCTTTTGAGTCAAGTGTCTGTTTACTTTTGGTCCTTTGAAAAAGAGGGGGGTACATATTAAAGATCTGTAATTCCTAAACCCTTCCTCCAATTTGGATGTGAATACCCTCAAATTAAAGCTGAGAGACAAACAACCTTAGCCTGAATGAATCTAAGGTTATTTGTTATGAATCTAAGTTCTAATTATTAAAAAAAACTTTTAATGCTTTCATTTTTTATTGAGAACATTTTATTTGATGCATAGAATGTAAGCCCCTTATGTTATGATGTGTCAAAAGGCAAAGTGATTCAGATTTATTGGCATATTTTTGCACACTAGTTTTTAAATGGCATATTTGATTGCATGATTTGTTTTTACCTGACACCTCCTAACAAAACAGGATAGATTTACAGGTTACAGCGCTGATGTGAGCTTGACTCAGCACACCTGTAAATGGGTGTAGCCTGAGAAAGGCAGGCAGAGCTGATGGCTATAAATATTGTGTACAACATTTTGCTAGGCTACTCCAACTTGCTTTGACATATATTGATTATATGCTCTTGAGAAAGGCTCGTTTTGCCAAAACGCGTTGAGCTATATTTTAATACAATCTGAAGCTGCATGTGAAGATACCCTTGTGATGGTTTTAATAAAAGGCTGATTTAAAACTGAAATCCTGTGAGTATGACCTGTTTGTGCGCCTACCATTTTATTTGAAACGTGCTACACCATTGTGAGCTTTTTATTTTGGAGGTGAAATAAGGCAGGTTTCACAGAGGAAAAGAGCAGCTTGCATCCTGAGGTGACACAGCGCCGCCACATTCAATATTTCTTGTTTCTGGATATGGTCTGGGAGAACTGGGGCTGGCAGCCAGCATCTGAAGGTAAGTGATAAAGTGTATTAGTGAGTGTCGGCGCTAACAATAAATCCTATGGGCCTAGTTTTTTAAAAAACTACTCCTCCTTAGTAGTTTAACAGTACACTGAATAATAAAAAATAATAAAACTGGCGCTGTAAAAAACAGCTAGGATTTATACTACTGTATATTCAAGGATACTTATCTTAAAACACAAAACCTCTATAGGTGATATAGGGTAGATGATGTACTCATACCACGTGTGTAGATTATGATGAATTAATTAAGTCAAATAAATAAACGTTGGTAAAATCGCACAATAATATTTATTCTAAATACAATGAAAACAATGAGCAAACTAATACCTAAAACACATAAAATTCATAAAAAAATCATAAAAAATGGGGACGTCTCCCTATGTTAAGAAATTCAGTTACAGCTGATCAGACAATCTATAACTGTTCCTGCTTCTGTAGTGCCGATAATGCACTTGAGGTAAAAGCGCTTTCAAGGGTAAAATATCAAAGTTAATGGTAAATGGTAAGGTACCTTACTTTAAATGTATCAGAAAACAACAGCCTCCATGCCGATTTGCGGTTCCTTAGCTTTCGGAGATGAGCGTCTGATTGCCTTGACTGGGGTAATCTGTGACTGTATCCGGACGGCACACCTCTGATTCTATTGGTGGTCAGGCGGCACACCCCTCCTCTGATAGGCTGTGTTCTGTGCACGCTTCGTAAGCTGTGTAAAAGGGTCCGCTCAATTGCGGTGATGATTCCTGGATTTTACAAGCACTTTAATGCTGCTTGGATCCCTGGTCCTCGAAGTGGCTTTGCCTCCTAAGCCGTATGAAACTATAGAGTCCACAAGAAGGGGCTGGATCGCAGCTTGCAGTGTGTGTATGGATCGTGAATCCTTTCTTATTGTTGATATAATTGCTGGAGTAAATTCTACGTGTTTCACCCTAGGAGGGCTTTATCAAGATACTCCAGGTGAGACTCAACACACCTTATAAAGGTAGTCCATGAATTCTATTGGTCACATTCTGCTTAATCAGATTGGAGCCTATTATAACCACCTCTTTTGAATAGAAGGTGGAATTTGTTGATGTCGGAAACAGGTATATTAAGGTGGTGTTGAGGAATTATAGAAAATAAATCTTATTACCAAGTTTGATACAAAAGAAATCGATAAATATATACATAGTTCTCACATTTTCGATGCTTGAAACATATATATCAATATAGTGGTGACTAATATCTACTAGTCTTGTAGGGATACATATACAGATCACAATAGTTCTATACTAATTCAGTGGAAACATTATAGCAATTAATTTGTGTTTGCTCCCATTGGATGAATATATATAGATAAACATGTTGGAATAGCATCAGGTTCTAAAGTCAGAACCACATACATATAACAATATATGAAATCGAAGGGTGACAGAATTCATATATGAACCATACCTTATTATAAAGTATGATACTAAAGAAATCAATAAACCTGTAATTAGTTTTCATATTTTAAATGCTAGTAACCTATATATCAATATATCATTTTTATAGTAGTGGCTAATATCTACTAATCGTATGGAGATACATATCACAGTGGTTCTATTCTAGTCTAGTGGAAACATTTTAATAACTCATCTTTAGTCAAACTACAACTAATCAGTGTTCTCATTGAATGAATATATATTGATAGACATGTTAAAACTAACATCAGGTTCTAAAGTCAGAACCACATACATATGGCAATATGTGAGATAGAAGGGTAAACAAAGTGATTGTAGGGGATGGATTTAGAGGAATATAGAAAATTCTAGTTCCAAATTGAGTCCCTGAGGTTGAAGGGTTTGAAGTGTATATATGGTTTTTGATTCGATCCTAAGAAGTTCGACTTCTAGGTTTCCTCCTCTCCAGTTGGGTAACACTTTTTTAATCCCCCAAAATTTAAAATCTGTCAATTTGTTATTATGTTTAGCTCTAAAGTGTTGATACAGATATGTGTCTTTTTTTATTTTTTTTATTTTATTTATAACCAACACATGGTACAATGATAAGTTACAGATCCAAGACACCGCGCAGGGTGCGATAAAGTAGCATAGAATTGATGAGACAACATGGTATAATAACATAATCCATTGAATGCAGTAGAATATAATGTTCACAATTATATTTAGGTCTGTAAAGGATTGTATGAACTAGAGAACTTTCTAACAGAAGTATTCATTTGTACCACAATGCTGGGATTTTGTTTTTATATAAGCTAACACAATCTAACTAAGCATCTATAAACTAAAAAAAAACAACAAAAAAAACAACTATAACTGAAAGCTGGTACACCCCCCCCCCCAATGGAGTATGCGTCACCCCACAAAATAAATACGGACATCCACCCTACTTAAAACTGATCAATTTGCATCAATGTATTAGGTCCTTAAGAGTAGTATGTAGCATCAGTGTCAATAGGATTTACAAAGTGGAGTCTGAATTAACTCAGCATTTTCAATGCGGAAGGTCATAATAAAAAAAAATACTCATACGGGAGGAGGTTACCGCATTGTGGATAAGCCCACGAATGCAACTTTCAAATGCAGTGAATATATCAAGAGGGGGGGGCACACATTTTTCATGGGTAAGATTAGTATACGCAAGGCATTTCAGTTTAATACTAATATTAATACAATAACATATAGCACAACAAACAACCTAAACTAACAAAGTAAAACAAAACAAAACCTCCCTAACCCCGATACCACTCCAGTCAATCCCTCAGTCCCTTTTCTTTCTTGCCAAAATTAGCTAGTCTTTGTGGTATATTTGATGTGGTATATTTGATAAGTGTTTTGTAATATGGTTGGAAGTGGCCTTAGAAGGGTCCGGAACAACTCCAGGCCTAGCGACTGCACAAGTGTAAAGTATCACACCAAGCAGACCAAAGGCTGTTCCGCCCCATGGCACTTATCTGAGGAGTTCCTGTATGAGGCATACCAAAAATTAAAACTTAATGGGGTTAGGGTAAGGTATAGAATCTGCTGCCATTTTCTAAAATAACAATAAAATAAATAAAAACAAAGTAAAACAACACACAAGGCCAACCGAGCCAAAATAAATAAGGTGCATTTTCAATCACTATGACATCACAACAATTTGATCTTATCATGCTGTACAGTAATTATTGCATTGAGGTTTCAGCAGAGTAATGGCATCTTATATAAAGGTCTAGTTAGCTATGAGACGACCTGCCGTATCAATAAAGCATGGTAGGAAGTAAGCAGGTACTAGTCCTAGGCCGTTCACACTATAGTCCATTTGTTTATACAAACATAGCACCTCTCACTGTTTTCAACAAAATGGTATTGCATGTAGGATGTTGTATTGTGGACTGGGACATCAAAGTAAAGGTCTTAAATTCCCTTCCTGCTTTAAATATGTACTAATTTTCGGCTGTGTATAGGCATGCAAATCAGCAATCTCATTCTGTGTGTCAATGTCAGATACGCCGAAAGATTGCAATGTCTGATTGTTAAAGGGCCCGTGTACACTGCACACAAGTTCAAATTGAGAGTAATATGGCATACAAACCTAGGTGAACCAATCCAAGGAATGTGATCCCCTGCCGCACATTGCTAACCTACTCCTTCTTTTAGCGGGTCCAACCCGACCGACAATCCGTCATAGCTGAGGTGTCCAGCTGCAGATTTAAGACCCAGGGAAGCGCTGGTGGAAGAAGTATAGTTGGGAAAGGCTTGCCCAGGGGCCTGCTGATATCGGGGGGTTGCATCAGTGGGTAACCAGGTGTTCGCCTGCGGTGGAGCCGCATCATGCAGTTCCTTGACGTCTTGTTTCCTTATTCGTGGGGTCAGGAATGTACCCATTGATAAAATGGTGGATGGGGGGCCGTAGCTAACTCCAGGTCCAGGAGTGCCCTCGGCAGCATGATGGGTCAGACAAACATCCCAGAGATCCTGAGTCGAAACAGCCAGGTCTGGAAAGAGAAACGCTGAGTCTGTGACTTCAGCGTTCCATTGCAGCTGGGCTAGAGGTGTGTGCTGCGGTTTCAATGGGGAATGGTAAGTTTGCATAGGCACGAGTAGTCTTCTTGAGGGCAAGGTTTCTTAATAGCCCGGATTGTCTCATGCAGTGTCTCGTAACTAGAGAACAGACGTTCAAATGCCAGGCCGAACACACTAAGAATCTGCGCGGCAATATTATTTTCCGACTCCATTGTTCTATACAGGAAGTTAATATGTACAAAATCCCTTGTGGATTACTTTTAAGTGAAATGACCTCCGGGGAAGAAGAGAGTGGTTTTCTTCTATCTGCTAAAAGTTCCCGGACAGCTTCTCTGTCAAAGGAGATACAGATGGCATAGAAAGATGAGGTTATAAGTTATGTTAGAAGAGGTTCTCTGCAGAGCAACAAAAACTTGCATCCATCTTCTAGAGCCGCCCACCGGAAGTTCCCCATATGTGTCTTTTTTTACCTTTCTCAATAGTCCAGAGGTGTTCACGGATCCTTTCCCTAAGGGTTCTGGTTGTTTCTCCAATGTATTACTTGTTGCACGTACATTGTATCATATATATCACCCCTTTATCCTGACATCTAATGGTATTGTTAATATCGTATGTTTTTCCTGTCTGTGTGGATTTGTATTCTTTGATTTTAGAGCTGTACTGACACGATTTACATCCAAAACATGGATAAAAGCCATTAATGTCATTCCCAAATAAATTACACAAAATAGCAAACAATGTAATTTATTTGGGAATCTAATCAGCTGTAACTGGATTTCTTAATAAATATTATTGTGCAATTTTACCAAAGTTTATTTATTTGTCATAATTAATTAATCATAATCTACACACATGTGCTATGAGTACTTAGTACTTTTACATAATCTACCCTATATCACCTATAGAGGTTTTGTGTTTTAAGATAAGTATCCTTGAATATACAGTATTACAAATCCTAGCTGTTTTATACAGCGCCAGTTTTATTATTTTTTCTTAGCCAGCATCTGAAGGCAAGTGCTGCATACTTAACTGCTATTTAATAATTGTGGAAAAAGTATTTTCTATATGTGCAATTACAGGTACTGTATATAAGTTTTGTATAACAGTCCTATAAATAACTTTATCTGAACTGTCAAGTAACAAAAAACCCTCAATGGGGTTTCCACTTTTCCTATACTAGTAAATTATAAAGACAGGTTTCCTACCATACGGATTATAATTAAATGGCATTACCATGCATGGATAGCTTTTTGGTAAGTCAATTAAATCTCAGGGTAGTCAAGACTAAATTTAAATATGTACAATTATAGATATAGGATTGTGGAAGATATATGTAAAAGTCTTTACCTGGATTTTGTGGATAAATGCTACTCTCTGAATGCGGGAGGTCAAGTTCCCTGGCTGGGAGCCTTATCCATCTGCAGTATGATAAGCCTGGGCCTAAATATTATTTCTCTTATCTAGGGTGAAATTCCAATTATCTCCCTTTTCTGGAAAAAAGAAAATCATACCACAATTTTCTGTCTGGCACATAAATTTAAATCTCGCTACCCCATTAGTAAATCATAACTAAAATGCATGTTTTTATACAGGCAGGAAATTAAAGGTTCATTATGTGATATATTACAGTGCATTATACTGTTGAATTATTTTTATCTTTGGGGAAAGGAACAACGGAGGCAAGCTTTAGAAGGAAAATATCTAGCAAAATTAAAATATATAACTGCCAGAATAGAACATAAATAATAGTAACTTTAGTCAGGTCAAAAAAAAAATGGTAATTGTGAAGACATAAACACCCCCACATGCTGAAGCAATTCAATATAGAATGACAAGAAGGCAGGAAATCAAGAAGCCGTGTTCTGGCAGTATGTGAAATAGCATGTTAGATGTGGAAGAACAGAAACAAATGATGCAAAATGAATTCAGCATAAAACTTTGCAGTCAGGCTCAGAAATACAACCTCACTAAGCCCATTTTAGTCAATCCAAGAATTTTCTGTTATGAACTCTAAATATATTACATCTGTTTTAAGCTTTGCAAATCTCCAAGTCTGAAAAGGCCTACATTCAAAAAAGAATAATCATTGTGAAATCACAATGTGATAGCTAAACGTTAAAGCTGCCATCCCAACTATTCTCCTGAATACATTTTACGTAGAGCTAAATATTATATTAAGAACAGCTGTCGCTATTTATCAATAGGAGTTAAAACTGTTAAAATAATTTATTCATAATTTACTTTAACCTAGATTACGCGTTTTGCAAAACTAACGCCAAAAAAGTTGCATTATTTCATCCTCCATAGCTCTGCCATTACTGAAAAGCCTCCTTGTGTGTGCAATATAGTGGCATTAAGCTCCATACCACACACAATCCAAGGGTTGCTTTGACATGCTCGAATTTTTTTTAAAAAAATCTAAAATTACAAAAAATAAAAAGCACTAAGCTTACAAAAAATAATAAACAAAATTATCAAAAATAAAAACAATTACACCTAATTTAAAAAAATAAAAAAGCCCCCCCCCCAAATATAAAAGGGGCGTTTTGTAGGGCAATGCTATAAGTTAAACAGCTCTTTTACCTGTAAAAAATACAAAGTCCCCCCAACAGTAATACCCACCACCCAACCAACCCCCTAAAATAAAAAAAAACTAACTCTAAAAAAAGCCTAAGCTACCCATTGCCCCTAAAGGGACATTTGTATGGGCATTGCCCTTAAAAGGGCATTCAGCTCTTTCTCATTGCCCTTAAAAGGGCATTTAGCTCTTTTTCAAATTGCCCAAACCCTAATCTGAATAAAAAAACACCTCAAAAAATTTAAAAAATACCTAACACTAACCCCAGAATATCTACTCATGGTTCCAATCCTGAAGTCCGGACATCCATCTCCATCCAGGCAGCGAGAAGTCTTCATCCAGGCGGTGACATCTTCATTCCGGCGGAGCGGCGAAGACATCCAGTGCAGAGCATCCTCTTCATACGGTCCCCGCCGTACACTGAATCTTCAATGCAAGGTAGCCGTTTCAAAATGGCGTACCTTGCATTCCTATTGGCTGATTTGATTCTTCAAATTCAAATCAGCCAATAGGATGAGAGCTTCTGAAATTCTTTCAGTAGCTCTCATCCTATTGGCTGTTTTGAACAGCCAATAGGATTTTTTAAGCTCTCATCCTATTGGCTGATTTGAATTTGAAGAATCAAATCAGCCAATAGGAATGCAAGGTACGCCATTTTGAAACGGCTACCTTGCATTGAAGCTTCAGTGTACGCCGGGGACAGTATGAAGAGGACACTCCGCTGTCTTCGCCACTCCGCCGGGATGAGGATAGAAGATGCCCCTGCGATGGATAAAGATGTCGCCGCCTGGATGTCCGGAATTCAGCAACCATGAGTAGATATTCTGGGGTTAGTGTTAGGCATTTTTTACATTTTTGTGGTGGATTTTTTCTCCGATTAGGGTTTGGGCTTTTGAAAAAGAGCTAAATGCCCTTTTAAGGGCAACAACAAAGAGCTGAATGCCCCTTTAAGGGCAATGCCCATACAATGGGTAGCTTAGTTTTTTTTTAGAGTTAGGTTTTTTTTATTTTGGGGGGTTGGTTGGGTGGGGGGTTTTACTGTTGGGGGGACTTTGTATTTTTTTTACAGGTAAAAGAGCTGTTTAATTTAGGGCAATGCCCTACAACCTTTCAAGGGCTATTGGTAGTTTATTTTAGGCTAGGGGGTGTTTTTATTTTGGGGGGCTTTTTATTTTTATAGGACTATTAGATTAGGTGTAATTGTTTTTATTTTTGATAATTTTGTTTATTATTTTTTGTAAGCTTAGTGTTTTTTATTTTTCGAAATTTAGTGTTTATTATTTTTTGTAATTTTAGATTTTTTTAATTTTTTTCGTTGCGTTAGGTTTTTTTAAATTTGTAATTTAGATGTTTTAATTGGTAGTATTTTTTATTTTATTAGAATAGTAAGGTTACGTTTTTTATATTTAATATTTTTATTGAGGTTGTGCGATAACATTGCGATTTAAATATAACATCACATCAGTAAAACAAACATAGATGGTACATTTCAATTTAACAACTTCTGGAAGATAAAGTTTTCAATATAACAAATCTTATAGGAGAAACTGGAACCTCTTTTTCTTAATTGACAGTGGGAATGATAATTTTTTGGACCTATAAACTTAGAATGGTTTAGCAATTGATATGTTAAATAAAAACAAAAATGAGAATACAGATCTGCTATGTAAATAATAAGGTAGGACATATGGGTATAGGTGGATAGCGGCATAGGCAAGAAAAGCCGCATGATCAGCCCTCCTAAAAAAGGAGGTTCATTATGAAGGTGGGGGGGGAGGAGGTGGAAACTTTTATGCGATGGGTAAGAGATATACCTAAAGAGGCTATTAAGATATAGGAGTATCATAGGCAGATGAAGTAAACCTCAAACAGCAGCTGCGAATATAACATACTTAGTGTTTGGTCATTAAATGTGCAATACAAGCACTTTAAGTAGCCCATTTAGATTAAAATATGGGAAACATCATAGGTGTACAAACTATGGGTGTAAGCAGGGGTGGAGTATGGGAACTAAGATGAGATCCTTATAATATAAACCGCCTCTAATTATGGAAGATTGCTCCTAAGTTACCAGCTGGACCCCATAGCTGGAGGGGATGTGGGAACAAACAACACTCTTCTGTACAAATTAGATACTAGCAACGGAGGAATAGTATTATTATAAGAAATGTAGTAAGACAATTGAGTGTGAGATAATAGCTACAATGCTATATACAATAAAGTTAAGGCGCCGCCTCGGCCGCTGGCTGCGCCTATGCTATAGGGAAACAGGACTCAGTATTCAGAGTATCTAAAAGCTGAACAACATCAACCATGTAAGATAGGCAGGCCAATGTGTTATATGCTTAATTAGCTTAATCTAGTTCTCACATAAGAATAACACTGTCCCAAAACACTTCTCTTAAACTAAGCTAAACTAAACTATCCCTATAATCTCATAAACTATAGTATCTTACCCTATATGGAGACAGCATACAACTCAGGGATCTCAGCATATGTTATCCTGAAGCACAGTGAGGAGAGATGTGTAGATGGTTTATGTGTGAGCTTACACAGGTGAGTATATTAGCTTACAAACAGATAAGCGAACATATGTGACAATAAAGAAATACATATCTCAATATGCCAAATACATTGCGTAAAAGACATTATATGCAAAGTGGAAAAAAAATCATTTAAAACATATATGAACTGATAACATTTTCATCAAATTAACCTGGATTTCTCCAGTCAGACTGCAGGAATATCAGTAAACATAGTCAAGCTCAAGCAGTCACTAGGACTTAAAAGATTTTCAGCAAGCATAGAGAACTCAGTGAATTGTAAGGGAATCAAAATCACTGTGGTATAGCGGAGAGTTAAGTTCAAAGGTGAGAGGAGCAAGAGTCTGTAGAGCCGTAATTATTACAATCCCTAGAGAGCCAAGTGTAGATTGCTAGGCACTGCTATTCTCCTGTCACAGAATAAGATTTACCCCACTCCGGTTTTAAGCATAGAAGTGCAGGGATGAAGAGATACACTGGAATGTGCAGAGCGACTCCCCATTAGGCTGTATCCGACAGTGGTAGCAGTATGTTTGAGCTCAGTCACTCTTATCCTCACTCCACGGGGCAAAGGGAGGACTCCATCAAGATGGCCGCGGTCTGTAGACATCAAGCACCCCTCAGCTGTTGGCAAGTTTGGGAATGAAGGCTGGGTGTTTCCGTGATCTAGAATCTCGCCGGGCATCTGTGGGTCAGAGTTTATGATGGGAGAGTCGCCTTTCAGCTCCCCTACCAGTGCGCGCAGCTCTCGGTTAGATTTTCCACTATGATGACATTCGGGTAATTCACCGCGTAGTGTGTAGTCAGCGAGGTAACACGAGGTTCCAGAGAGTGGTATATCAACGGCACTGTTCCGCTCCAAGAAAGTGTCCGCACTAGTCAGACCAAGGACATCAGATGCAAGATCGTTAGGCATAGTACAGTTCACTAATAGTGTTACTTCCATTCTAGCATAGTGACTTTGTATAAGCTGCGTCACAGCCGCTACCCATCCGTTTGGAGTCTCCGTCTCGGCCATATTTGAAAAAAGGCTCCAGCAGCCAGAGATATCCAATTAATCTCTCACCGGGTCTTTTGGGATTAGTGCAGATCCAAGGATCATCTTGCAATATAAGGGAATTTAACCTTAAAGTTAAATAAACGGTATTTAGAACTTATAGGAGCCAGGAGCTCCATGCATGCACGTCCAGCTCCCTTGGCAGTTGGCTCCGCCCCCAGAATAGTAAGGTTAAGTTAATTTATAGTTTAATGTTAGGTTTATTTTTATTTATTTAAATATAGTTATATTGTAATTTTAATTTAAAGTAAGTTGTTAGGTTTAGGGGTTAATAGTTTAATCTAGTGTTTTGCAAAGTGGGGGCCCGGTGGTTTTTGGGTTAATAGGTTTATTTAGTTGCGGAGATGTTGGAGGCCAGAGGTTTAGGGGTTAATAACTTTATTATAGAGGCGGTGATGTCGGGGAGTGGCAGATTAGGGGTTAATAGCTTTATTATAGGGTTGGGGAGCGGCGGAATAGGAGTTAATAACTTTATTATAGTGGCAGTGATGTCGGGGAGCAGCGGAAGAAGGGTTAATAATTTTTATTAGTGTCGGTGATGTCTGGAGTGGCAGATTAGGGGTTATTAGGTTTATTTAATAGTCCCAATGTGGGTGGGCGGCAGATTAGGGGTTAATAAGTTTAATATAGTGTTTGTGATGCGGGAGGGTGGCGGTTTAGAGGTTAATAGGTCGTTTATGGGTGTAAGTGTACTTTGTAACAGTTTAGTTATGAGTTTTGTGAAACATTTTTGTGGCGCAAAACTCATAACTACTGGTCTCAGATGGTGGTATGGTTCGTGTCGGTATAGGCTACAGTGCAAGCTTTTTAGCCTCAACGCACAACCTGTAATGCCGGCGCTATGAAAATTCCATGCAAAAACGTCATTTTTTTGAGTGCGGAATGGACGTTGCATTACAGGTCAAAATGCTTGCGATATAGCAATACCGACACGACTCGTAATAGTGTGTTACTGCCATTACGCTGAAATTGCCATTTTTCAGTGTTAAAAGCCGTAACGCAAAACTCATAATCTAGGTGTTTATTTCTATAGAAATAATATATTTTACAGTGCTATGCAACAGTACAAGACAACAATACTGATTAAAAGTTAATATATTGATAAGGAAAGCATTGACGGCTCTGTTACTGTAGGAACTTAAAAACCTGCAACAACTTCCTAGAGGTGGAAAATAAGTCTGAGCAAGACAAGTCAGTGCTGTTTGCTAAAAGTGCTTTAATAGGCTCATGATGCTAGCCTTAGTTCAGGGAGAGGCAGCACTTTTTGGCTGGATGCTGCTGTCACCAGCACCGCAGTAAGAAAAGAGGACTGTTTAGTATCACCTGCAACCAGTCAGGCTCTAGCTTCGCCTCTGTTCCCAATTCCCTATACCCATACGTGCTGCCAGGAACTGCAGCACAAACATATTCACAGGCACAAGCGTGGTTTGGGTATCTCTGATAGCCATCCAATTTCAGAGCTCTCTCCTCAGTTCCTGTGTCCTCCCCTCTCTTATATTTGTGTGCAGTGCTGGATACTGTCTTCAGACTGTTCCTTGACTACCTGCTCCACCTGTCTGCCAGGTACAGGTAGTTTTTAAATTATTCTGCTATAAAATGTTGCTTCACAGTCTCCTACCTGCCATGAAATTGGTTCATTCTTCGTCTGAGCCCCTCTTTGCTTGTAGCCTGCTTTCCTGCGCTGAAGCCTTGCCTCATTTCCTGACCTTGCCTTGTGGATATCCTTGTACTTGTCGTTTGTTCAGACTGCTACCTGGTTTCCTGACCCCTGGTTTGCCCTGGACTTTTGCTTTTAGATTACGTTTAGGACCTTGTCTGCCAGTGTGATATTAAAGGGACAGTCTACTCCAGAATTTTTATTGTTTAAAAAGATAGATAATCTATTTATTTCCCATTCCCCAGTTTTGCATAACTAACACTGTTTTATTAATACACATATTACCCTTGTGATTACATTGTATCTAAGCCTCTGCAGACTGCCCTCTTACCTCAGTGCTTTTGACAGGCATGCAGTTTAGCCAAGCAGTGCAGACTCCTAAATAATTCCACGGGAGTGAGCACAATATTATCTAATATGACACACAAAATACAAAGCAAATTTGATGATAAAAGTAAATTGGAAAGTTGTTTAAAATTGCATGCCATATCTGAATACTGAAACTTTAATTTTGACTAGACTGTCCCTTTAAGATCCTGTCTCAACCACAGAGCTTGCATGATATCTAGATCCTGTCTCAGCCACAGAGCCTGTCTGATATCCAGATCCTGTCTCCGCCACAGAGCTTGCATGATATCCAGATCCTGTCTAAGCCACAGAGCCTGCCTGATATCTAGATCCTTTCTTAGCCACAGAGCCTGTCTGAGATCCAGATCCTGTGAAGTGAACAAGTGCGCATGAGCACAAAACACATCTGCGTGTGATTCCCTTTATACCTTGCTTCTTTCAACACTATGGGGCCGAATTTTTAAAATCTGGTGGACATGATACGCTGTAGCGTATGATGTCCGCCAGACATCGCTGAATGCCGACAGCGTAAGCATTGCACAAGCAGTTCTAGTGAACTTCTTGTACAATGCCACCCCCTGCAGATTTGCGGCCAATCAGCTACTAGCAGGGGGTGTCAATAAACCTGATTGTATCCGATCGGGTTGATTGCTGTATGCCGCTCAGAGGTGGCGGATCCAGTTAAGGCTGCTTCTTAACTCCTGTTTCCGGCGAGCATGAAGGCTTGCGCGGAAACAGGATTAGTTGGCCCCATTCGGGACTTAGTAAATCTGCCCCTTAGTCTATTGTTTGGATTTTTCCTCTGTGGTTTTAATGGATTGAATTAAACTTTAGACTTTTATTTCATCTACTGTGGAGTTTATGCCTAGTGTGCAGTACCTAGATTTTATGCTTTGATTATTTGAGTGTTTTAAACGGAGATTCTCTCTGTTGCATTAATTGTCATTTACTCCTTTACCCATCCTCTATTGTGTCGTAAGCCACTGGTGTGGGCACCTCCTCTCTGAGGCCTCGTTGTGGGCACTATCCTGTCCAAGATCCCAGTGTGGGCACTCCCCTGTTCAAGGCCCTGGCGTGGGCACTCATCCAAGTCATGTGTCAAGCACCACAGTATCCAAGTCCTGTGCACTGTTTTGCTGTCTCCAAGCCACATATCCAGCTCCAAGTTCTGGGTCCAGCACATAGGATCAAAGTCCTGTGTCCAGCACTTAGACTCTTAGTCCCATAACCTGTTACTGACTTTTCTACACTTGTGAAATAAATTTGGGTTATCTGAGTTAGTCATTAGGCCTAAAAGGATTGATCAATGCCTATATATGGCGTAAACGACCCCCCCCGGATTGCCAGAGAAACATTAACGACCCCTAAGAACATGGGTGGGCTGGGTGGACCAGACCTCTCCTTATATCGCTCTGCGATATTTCTAAACAGAATAATAGAGTGGTGCACTCTAGACCCCCAAGATTGTAAATCCTGGATTAAACTAGAACATGATATTATAGACCATCCACAACTGGGCGCACTATGCTGAATGCCACCAGCTGAACGTCCTACATAACTTAATGAATATCCAATAATATATGAGATATTCAATATCTGGAACTCTTTATTAGGCAAATTTCCAACACTATCTTCTGTCCCTTCACCTTTAAGGCCTATACTAGGCAATCCGGAATTCCCAGAGGGTCTCCCTCTAGTACAACATAAACCCTGCAACCTTCTTGATCTTATACCGGTACACTTGACAGTAGATAACTCAAGACTCTTACCCCGAGACAAGTTGCAATCCTTTTTAGAAGGATATTTCACTGATTGGTTTAGATATGCACAACTTAACCACTATATATCTATCCACAGAGACAAAACGCAACTATGTAGACCACAAACAACATTTGAAAATCTCTGCTCCATGGATACGCCACCCAGACAAGGGATAGCTTTGCTATACGGAACCTTAAACAAACTTAAATGTCCAGATCTACCTAAATATGTTAATGTCTGGCATAGAGAACTCCCATAAAATATAAAACAACTTAAGAATGGCATAACATATTCTCTACAATGGCCAAATCTGCTAACTCACTCTCATTATTAGAAACCAACTATACATTTATGATAATATGGTATCTAACCCCTCAAAAACTGAAACACATTTTTAAAGACGCATCAGACAGATACTGGAGAGGTTGTAAAGAAAAGGGCACGCCATACCACATATGTTGGGAATGCCCTAAGCTCACCCAATATTGGCAAGATATATGTAATTTTATAAACTAAATGCTAAGCTGCAATCTCATCCCTGACCCATTACTCTTTCTTTTTAACTCACTCCCTAAATTGCAATCCAAGTTACATACTGCAGTTCTGCAAATTGCTCTAAACAGCACCAGACAAATAATTCCCAGATTCTGAAGAAAGAAACCATGTTAACTCTAAATATGTGGCTGGACCAACTCCAAACCAACATCACTCTTGAAAGATATCATTACTTTATAATAGATAACCTCGATTTTTATTATAACATGTTTTATGGGGGGAATCTTGCTTAAATACTAGGAGATAACTGCATATTATAATTTTCCTGTACGTTTTCTCTTCCTGTTGACATACATACATACTTGATTGTTGCCTAGATATTAGCCTCACTATTGTTATTTTTAATTGAATGGGAATCACTCTTTACTCTTGAATTATTTTTATTCTTGTCATAAATATATTGACTAACCTTTTTTTTTTTTTTTCTATTCACAATTGTAAGAAGTCCAAATTTATGTTGACTGTTAATAATTAGCACTCATGGACTCTTAACTTCTGATGCACTTGCTGTATAAGCTTTATTATTGATTTAAAAATCCGCTACTTTACGAAATGTATTAGCAAGATATTTTACTTTTTATGTTTGTAAATGCATATCCTTTAAGTAAAGAACATTTACAAAAGAAAAAAAAACTAACACCCACGATCGCGGAATGGCGATCGCTGTAATGCAATCCCCATTGATGTCTGAGGGGAAAATAAAGTTATGTTAAAACCTAACACCCTAACATAAACCCCTAGGGGCCCCTTGTTTCCGGCAAGCCTTCAGCCTCACCGGAAACCGAAGTTATGAAGCAGCAGTCTAAAGATCGCTGCTCCATAACTTTTCCGCCTGCTCTGAGGCGACGGACAGAAATCAAACCGATCGAATACGATCAGGTTGATTGACACCCCCTGCTAGCGGCCAATTGGCCGCGAATCTGCAAGGGGCGATATTGAACAAGCAGTTCTGGTGAACTGCTTGTGCAATGAAAAATGCTGACAGCGTATGCTGTCTGCATTTATCGATGTGCAGTGGACATAATATGCTATTCGTATCATGTCCACTTGCACTTTGATAAATATGCCCCCTAGTCTAAAGTGCTGACCCCCCACATCGCAACACATTAAATTAAACTATTAACCCCTAAACCTAACACCCCCCTAATTTTAAATTACATTTACAATATAACTATTTTTAAATAAATAAAAACTTACTTGTGAAATAAAAAAAACTAAGTTTAAACTATAAAGTAACCTAACATTACTATTTTAAGACAATAAAATTAACGAAAAATAAAAAAACTAACCCTAAATTACAAATTAAAATAATCCTAACACTTTAAAAAATTAAAAAAAATTACATTACAAAAAGATAAAAACAGTAATATTACGAAAAATAAAAAATCAGATTGCAAAAAATAATAAACGAAATGATCAAAAATAATAAAATAAAATTACACATAATCCAATACCCCTATAAAAACGAAAAAAGCCCTCACAAAATAAAAACACCCCCTAACCTTACAATAAACTACCAATAACCCTTAAAAGGGCCTTTTGTAGTGCATTGTCCTAAGTTAAACAGCTCTTTTACCTAAAAATTACAAAGTCCCCCTACCCAACTAACCCCCCAAAATAAAAAGCCTAAGTCTAAAAAAAACCTAAGCTACCCATTGCCCCTAAAGGGGCATTTGTATGGGCATTCGACTCTTTTTCAATCATCTCTTTTACTGCCCATCCCTAATCTTAAAAAAAAAAAAAAAACACAAAAAAAACTTAACACTAACCCCAGAAAATCTACTCACAGTTCCTGAAGTCCGGACATATATCTTTATCCAGGCGGCGACATCTTCATCCATCGCGGGGGCATCTCCTATCTTCATCCCGGTGGAGCGAAGCTGTGGAGGCAAATAGCTGTGGAGGCGCAGAGCATTGTTGCCGGCGGCGCAGGCAACCAGCGTGGAGGATCCTCTTCATACGATTACCACCGTACACTGAGAGCTACTGAAATCCTATTTGCTGTTCAAATCTGCCAATAGGATTTCAGTAGCTCTAATCCTATTGGCTGATTTGAAAATGTCAGCCAATAGGAATGCAAGGTACCCCATTTTTAAACAGGTACCTTGCATTCAAGCTTCAGTGTATGGCGGTGATCGTATAAGGAGGATCCTCCACACCATGACACTGGGATGAAGATAGGAGATGTCCCAGCGATGGATGAAGATGTCGCCACCTGGATGAAGACTTTTGGCCATCTGGATGAAAATGGATGTCCTGACTTTAGGAACTGTGAGTAGATCATCTGGGGTTAGTGTTAGTTTTTTTAGTTTTTTGTGGGTTTTTTTTGCTGAATGCCCATTTTAAGGGCAATGCCCATACAAATGTCCCTTTAGGGGCAATGGGTAGCTTAGGTTTTTTTTAAGACAGTTTTTTTTTATTTTGGGGGGTTGGTTGGGTGGGGAGGGTTTACTGTTATTGTTAGGTTAGGGGGTGTTTTTATTTTGGGGGACTTTTTTGTTTTTATAGGGGTTATAGATTAGGTGTAATTTTTATTATTTTGTATAATTTTTTTATTATTTTTGTAATTTTAGAGTTTTTATTTTTTTGTAATGTAATTTTTTTCGTAGTGTTAGCATTCTTTTAATTTGTAATTTTTTATTTTTCGTTAATTTTATTTTAAAATAGTAATTTTAGGTTACTTTATAGTTTAAATTTAGTTTTTTTTAATTTCATAGGTAAATTTTTATTTATTTAAAGATAGTTATATTGTAAATTCAATTTAAAATTAGGGGGTATTAGGTTTAGGGGTTAATAGTTTAAGTGTGTATATGGGGGGCCAGCAGTTTAGGGGTTAATAGGTTTAGTTTAGTAGTTGCGATGTGGGGGGCCGGCGATTTAGGGGTTAATAGGTTTATTATAGTAGTTGCGATGTGGGAGGCCGGCGGTTTAGGGGTTAATAGGTTTATTATAGTAGTAGTGATGTGGGAGGCCGGCGGTTTAGGGGTTCATAGCTTTATTTAGTGTTAGCTATGTGGGTGGCCAGCATATTAGGAGTTAATAGGTTTAAAAAAGTATTTGCGATGCGGGAGGGTGGTGGTTTAGGGATTAATAAGTAGTTTATGGGTGTTAGTGTACTTTGTAACATTTTAGTTATGAGTTTTGTGAAACATTTTTGTTTTGCAAAATCCATAACTACTGGTCTCAGATCGCGGAATGGATCAGGGCGGTATAGGCTATAACGCAAGCATTTTAGCCAGACCGCACAACCTGTAATACGGCGCTATGGAAATCCCTCACTCAAAATTGTTTTGCGTGCCGAATGGATCGCTGCATTACAGGCTAAAACGCTTGCGTTATAGCTATACCGCAGCGACTTGTAATACAGGAGGCGTGCCATTCCAAGCGTAATGGCCAATTTTTCAGCGATATAGCCGTACCACACCATACCGCAAAACTTGTAATCTAGGTGTTTGTGTTTTGAAGCCACAACCTAATAAAATGGGTTGAGCTTGTAGGTATAATCAGATATCATTACTTTATCACATTGTGTACATATACATGCTTATTTATCTTACATCTGTCTGAATACCAAAGCCCAATACTTGGAGAGAACAATGGAAAAAACTAAATTTATGCTTACCTGATAAACTTCTTTCTTTCCGGCTTGAGTAATTACTGTTGGGAATATCACTCCTGGCAAGCAGGAGGATGCAAAGAGCACCACAGTTAAACTGCGAAGTATCACTCTCTTACCCACAACCCCCAGTCATTCAACCGAAGTGAAATGGAGAAAAAGGAGTAACACTAGGTTTAAAGGTGCCTGAAGTTATAGTCAAAAGAACAACTGTCTTAAAATAAAGGTTGGGGCCGTGGACTCACACATCCAGAAAATAATAAATTTATCAGGTAAACATAAATTTTATTTTTCTTTCCTAAAATATGGTGAGTCCACTGCTTGAGTTAATACTGTTGGGAACCAATACCCAAGCTAGAGGACACGGATAATTAGAGCCGGACAAGACAGGCAGTCTCCCTTTCTTTGAAATCTTTGAAGTGATTTTACAGATTTAGGTTGTGGCCAATTGGTTATCGCTGATATTTTTACTGGATCCATTTGTATACTATTAGGGGTTATAATATATCCCAGAAATTTTATCTTTTTTACATGAAACTGACGTTTTTCAAGTTTTGTGTAGAGTTTATGTTCACGTAATCTGGTAAGTACCCAACGTACATGTTTTTCATGCTCAACAGAATTCTCAGAATATATTAAGTAAGAATGTAAGGGTTAACACCCAGGTAAGACTATTTAAACAGGTGTATCTGCATTGTAATTGCACACATGATTAAGGGGTGTATTACCCCGAAACGTCGTGACTGTATGACCCTGCTTTTCTAAGGAATAAAGGATTAACTTTGGCATTTTGGTGAGCTTCCAGTTTGTATATTAACTAGAAGTCTTCATCCAGACAGTATCTTCTATCTTCATCCATCCGGCGCGGAGCATCCTCCTCGGCCGACAACTACCCGACGAATGAAGGTTCCTTTAAGTGATGTCATCCAAGATGGCGTCCCTTAGATTCCGATTGGCTGATAGAATTCTATCAGCCAATCGGAATTAAGGTACAAAAAATCCTATTGGCTGATGCAATCAGCCAATAGGATTGAACTTCAATCCTATTGGCTGATTGGAACAGCCAATAGGATTGAGCTCGCATTCTATTGGCTGTTCCAATCAGCCAATAGGATTGAAGTTCAATAAACCCTAAGCTAGCTACAATGTAACTATTAGTTATATTGTAGCTATTTTAGGGTTTATTTTATAGGTAAGTATTTAGTTTTAAATAGGAATAATTTAGTTAATGATAGGAATTTTATTGATATTTATTTAAATTAGATTTAAATTAGGGGGTGTTAGGATTAGACTTAGGTTAAGGGTTAATAAATTTAATATAGTGGCGTTGGGGACGGCAGATTAGGGGTTAATAAGTGTTATGTAGGTGGTGGCGGTGTAGGGGCAGCAGATTAGGGGTTAATAAGTATAATGTAGGTGGCGGCGGTGTAGGGGCAGCAGATTAGGGGTTAATAAGTATAATGTAGGTGGCGGTGGTGTAGGGGGGGCAGATTAGGGGTTAATAAGTAGGATGTAGGTGGCGGCGGTGTAGGGGGGCAGATTAGGGGTTAATAAGTATAATGTAGGTGGTGGGCTCTGGGAGCGGCAGGATAGGGGTTAATACGTTTATTAGAGTTGCGGTGGGCTCCAGGAGTGGCGGTTTAGGGGTTAATAACTTTATTTAGTTGACAGATAGAAAGGTCAAAATTGATATGCGCATGGGTGTATTTCAATTTTAAATAGCAGTATTTTTGCAATATAATTCCATTAGCAAAAATGCTTCTAGTAAGTTTAGGGGGTAAACAGTTTAGTATAGTGGCGGTGTTTAGTGACAGGGTACCAATAAAGCTGTGAAAAAGCCAAAGAGCAGAGAGATCGATGACTGTTAGTTAACAACAGTCCTCATCGCCCCATACTTGGTGCGTGGCTTTTTGACAGCTTTTTTGGTAACTTTGGAGAACGTATTCAGGTCCACGGCAGCGATGTTAGGCAAACTTAGGCAAGCGTATTGGTGCTGTTGAATGCAAGTAAGTTGACGGCTTGATAAGTAGATGCCAATGAGTCTAATATAGGGTCGTTAGCTTCAAAGAAGCAGTTGGCCCATGTCCTGACTAAGGACTAGAGGTCCGAAACGTTGTCTTTTCTGCTTTGAATATCCCAATAAAAGATGGAACATTTTGCATAGTGGTGAGTGCTGCTGAATTCTTTGGACCATGTCCTGGATTCCCCAGAGAGAAATGAAATTGTTGTGCACACCTTTATCCTTTCAGAATGATCTGTGCGAGGCTTCATAGAAAATAAAAGATTACATGGATTTTTAAAATATCTAATTTCTGTACATTTCCCAGAGAAAGGACAAGGTAAATGTATGTGTGGTTCAGGAGAGTCATATGGTTTGGTTGTTAATGCATCCTTTAGTAAATCTTTTAATACAGAGTTCTCAGCTTGCACTTCCGTTAACCCACGTGCAAGATAATCTATTTTCTGATTTAATGTAGCAAACTGACTGTTTATTTCACTAGGATCCATGATACAGAAAACAGATTATATTTATTTTTATGACCTGAATATTATGTAAGGCTCTCACCTTCTCAACAAGAATCTATAGTTCAGTTAATATGGTTTTGTAGCTAGCTAAGCAATCCCAGATTAAATGGCAATAAATCTGGGTGTTACTTAAATAGCAAAATACTAGATTATAGAATATTGAAGTATAATAAAACATATCATTCAATGAGGCCTATTTATCATATGTCTGTCAGACCTGATCCGACAGTGCGGATCAGGTCCGACAGACATCGCTGAATGCGGAGAGCAATACGCTCTCCGTATTCAGCATTGCACCAGCAGCTCTTGTGAGCTGCTGGTGCAACGCCGCCCCCTGCAGACTCGTGGCCAATCACCCGCCAGCAGGGGGGTGTCAATCAACCCGATCGTATTTGATCAGGTTGAATTCCGGCGATAAATGTCCGCCTCATCAGAGCAGGCGGACAGGGTTATGGAGCAGCGGTCTTTAGACCGCTGCTTCATAAGCCTTGTCTCTGGCGAGCTTGCAGGCTCGCCAGAAACATGAGGCGTCAAGCTTCATTCGGAGCTTCATAGATAAGCCCCAATATGTCCAATATAATTGTAACAGATCTGATGAGTGTGATCTAGTTTTATCGAGTGTAACAGTTTAGACTGAGGTTCAAGATAAGTTAACCTAATACTTCTTAGATGAACAGCAGAGAGCATATGGTTAAACTATCTAAGCAAGTTATAGCAGTCACAATGATTATGCAGGAGAACCATTAGTAAACCTTGTTACGTAAATGAACAAGTGAAAGATAAAACAATATTAGTAGTGACTGTAGCAAAGTCACACAAATCTCGGTATATAGGTGAATAATGTTCAAAAGCATATACAGAAGCATAAGATACTTGCGGTTATAGAGTTACAAACTCTATGAAGTTACGGTAAGTTCCTGGGGGCAAAGCAGAAAGAGATTAATCCGTAGTACACTGTAATGGTAGCAGTATGCAGGTCTGAACAGCTGAAACATCCAGGTTGTTGTAGGAATAACAGACAACTGATACGATGTGAACAACAGTTCAAAGGTCAGGCAACGTAAAGCAGCTGAGCACACAGGTGCGGATGATCCGGCAAGGAGTAACTGAGGAGTAATTCCGTAATAAGCAATACAATAGCTCAAGATTCAGAGTATGAAGTCATTAAGCACAAAGAATGAATAATAAAAACTCTCTAGAAAACTAAAGTAAGGCTTGAGCTGGAGATCACAGTTACACCAAACAGACTTCAATATTCAGGCAACTTGGTAGTGATACTATTGGTTTAAATAGGGTGTATCTGATAATGGGAGGAGTGAGATTTAAAGAGATATGACACGGACGGAAAGTTCCCTATTTTTTGGGAACCACAAATAGGTTGGAGTAGAACCTGAGACCCTGTTCCTGCACTGGAACTGGAACTATCACTCCCAGTGAGGAAAGATGTATACATTTCAAGAATGCCTCTCTCTTTATCTGGTCTGCAGATAATCTTGAGAGATGGAATCTGCCTCTGGGAGGAAAAGTCTTGAATTCCAATATGTAACCCTGGGATACTATGGGGGGTAGTTATCAAGCCATCAACCTCAAATACGCTGGAATTCCGCAGCGTATTTGTGGCGAGGCTGATTCGCCTTAGTTATCAAAGGCTTCAGACCGGCAAAAGTAGAATTTTGTGACGTAAACTTCGATCCGCCGGACTCCGTCCGACACAGATCGATTCTTACGTCACTCCAGATGTTCCGCACACAAGTGCGGCACAATCTCACTACTTTTGCTAGTTATCAAAAAACTAGCAGGTACGCTCGGCACTTTTACGGCCCAGCGTACCTGGTTTTCAAACCGCCAGCCTGGAGGCGGCGGATCCCATAGGAATCAATGGGAGTCTGACCATAGCGAAAGTACAAGTTCGCTGCTGCCAGACATCCCATTCATTCCTATGGGAGCTGTCTACACCTAACACCCTAACATGTACCCCGAGTCTAAACACCACTAATCTGCCCCCCCTACACCGCCGCAACTAAATAAATGTATTACCCCCTAAACCGCCGCTCCCGGAGCCCACCGCAAGCTACTCTATACATATTAACCCCTAAACCGCCGCTCCCGGAGCCCACCGCCAACTACATTATACCTAGTAACCCCTATCCTGCCCCCCCTATACCGCCTCCCTCTATAATAAATGTATTAACCCCTATCCTGCCGATCCCGCACCTCGCCGCAACTAAATAAATAGTTTAACCCCTAAACCGCCGCTCCCGGACCCCCGCAACCTATAATAAATTTATTAACCCCTATCCTGCCCCCCCTACACTGTCGCCACCTATAATAAATGTATTAACCCCTATCCTGCCCCCCACTACACCGCCGCCACTGTAATAAAATTATTAACCCCTAAACCTAAGTCTAACACTAACCCTAACACCCCCCTAACTAAAATATTAATTAAATAAATCTAAATAATATTTCTATTATTAACTAAGTTAATCCTATTTAAAACTAAATATTTACCTTTAAAATAAACCCTAATATAGCTACAATATAAATAATAATTATATTGTAGCTATCTTAGGATTTATTTTTATTTTAAAGGTACCTTTCAATTTATTTTAACTAGGTACAATAGCTATTAAATAGTTATTAACTATTTAATAGCTTACCTAGCTAAAATAAAGAGAAATTTACCTGTAAAATAAAAACTATCCCAAGTTACAATTGCACCTAACACTACACTATACTTTAATAAATTATTCCTATTTAAAACTAAATACTTAACTGTAAAATAAACCCTAAGGCCTAGATTTGGAGTTCGGCGGTAAAAGGGCTGTTAACGCTCCGCGGGCTTTTTTCTGGCCGCACCATAAATTTAACTCTGGTATCGAGAGTTCAAACAAATGCTGCGTTAGGCTCCAAAAAAGGAGCGTAGAGCATTTTTACCGCAAATGCAACTCTCGATACCAGAGTTGCTTACGGACGCGGCCGGCCTCAAAAACGTGCTCGTGCACGATTCCCCCATAGGAAACAATGGGGCTGTTTGAGCTGAAAAAAAACCTAACACCTGCAAAAAAGCCGCGTTCAGCTCCTAACGCAGCCCCATTGTTTCCTATGGGGAAACACTTCCTACGTCTGCACCTAACACCCTAACATGTACCCCGAGTCTAAACACCCCTAACCTTACACTTATTAACCCCTAATCTGCCGCCCCCGCTATCGTGTCCGACACAGATCGATTCTTACGTCACTCCAGATGTTCCGCACACAAGTGCGGCACAATCTCACTACTTTTGCTAGTTATCAAAAAACTAGCAGGTACGCTCGGCACTTTTACGGCCCAGCGTACCTGGTTTTCAAACCGCCAGCCTGGAGGCGGCGGATCCCATAGGAATCAATGGGAGTCTGACCATAGCGAAAGTACAAGTTCGCTGCTGCCAGACATCCCATTCATTCCTATGGGAGCTGTCTACACCTAACACCCTAACATGTACCCCGAGTCTAAACACCACTAATCTGCCCCCCCTACACCGCCGCAACTAAATAAATGTATTACCCCCTAAACCGCCGCTCCCGGAGCCCACCGCAAGCTACTCTATACATATTAACCCCTAAACCGCCGCTCCCGGAGCCCACCGCCAACTACATTATACCTAGTAACCCCTATCCTGCCCCCCCTATACCGCCTCCCTCTATAATAAATGTATTAACCCCTATCCTGCCGATCCCGCACCTCGCCGCAACTAAATAAATAGTTTAACCCCTAAACCGCCGCTCCCGGACCCCCGCAACCTATAATAAATTTATTAACCCCTATCCTGCCCCCCCTACACTGTCGCCACCTATAATAAATGTATTAACCCCTATCCTGCCCCCCACTACACCGCCGCCACTGTAATAAAATTATTAACCCCTAAACCTAAGTCTAACACTAACCCTAACACCCCCCTAACTAAAATATTAATTAAATAAATCTAAATAATGTTTCTATTATTAACTAAGTTAATCCTATTTAAAACTAAATATTTACCTTTAAAATAAACCCTAATATAGCTACAATATAAATAATAATTATATTGTAGCTATCTTAGGATTTATTTTTATTTTACAGGTACCTTTCAATTTATTTTAACTAGGTACAATAGCTATTAAATAGTTATTAACTATTTAATAGCTTACCTAGCTAAAATAAAGAGAAATTTACCTGTAAAATAAAAACTAACCCAAGTTACAATTGCACCTAACACTACACTATACTTTAATAAATTATTCCTATTTAAAACTAAATACTTAACTGTAAAATAAACCCTAAGGCCTAGATTTGGAGTTCGGCGGTAAAAGGGCTGTTAACGCTCCGCAGGCTTTTTTCTGGCCGCACCATAAATTTAACTCTGGTATCGAGAGTTCAAACAAATGCTGCGTTAGGCTCCAAAAAAGGAGCGTAGAGCATTTTTACCGCAAATGCAACTCTCGATACCAGAGTTGCTTACGGACGCGGCCGGCCTCAAAAACGTGCTCGTGCACGATTCCCCCATAGGAAACAATGGGGCTGTTTGAGCTGAAAAAAAACCTAACACCTGCAAAAAAGCCGCGTTCAGCTCCTAACGCAGCCCCATTGTTTCCTATGGGGAAACACTTCCTACGTCTGCACCTAACACCCTAACATGTACCCCGAGTCTAAACACCCCTAACCTTACACTTATTAACCCCTAATCTGCCGCCCCCGCTATCGCTGACCCCTGCATATTTTTTTTAACCCCTAATCTGCCGCTCCGTAAACCGCCGCAACCTACGTTCTCCCTATGTACCCCTAATCTGCTGCCCTAACATCGCCGACCCCTATATTATATTTATTAACCCCTAATCTGCCCCCCTCAACGTCGTCGACACCTGCCTACACTTATTAACCCCTAATCTGCCGAGCGGACCTGAGCGCTACTATAATAAAGTATTTAACCCCTAATCCGCCTCACTAACCCTATCATAAATAGTATTAACCCCTAATCTGCCCTCCCTAACATCGCCGACACCTAACTTCAATTATTAACCCCTAATCTGCCGACCGGAGCTCACCGCTATTCTAATAAATGTATTAACCCCTAAAGCTAAGTCTAACCCTAACACTAACACCCCCCTAAGTTAAATATAATTTTTATCTAACGAAATAAATTAACTCTTATTAAATAAATTATTCCTATTTAAAGCTAAATACTTACCTGTAAAATACATCCTAATATAGCTACAATATAAATTATAATTATATTATAGATATTTTAGGATTAATATTTATTTTACAGGCAACTTTGTTATTATTTTAACCAGGTAAAATAGCTATTAAATAGTTAAGAACTATTTAATAGTTACCTAGTTAAAATAATAACAAATTTACCTGTAAAATAAATCCTAACCTAAGTTATAATTAAACCTAACACTACCCTATCAATAAAATAATTAAATAAACTACCTACAATTACCTACAATTAACCTAACACTACACTATCAATAAATTAATTAAACACAATTCCTACAAATAAATACAATTAAATAAACTAGCTAAAGTACAAAAAATAAAAAAGAACTAAGTTACAGAAAATAAAAAAATATTTACAAACATAAGAAAAATATTACAACAATTTTAAACTAATTACACCTACTCTAAGCCCCCTAATAAAATAACAAAGCCCCCCAAAATAAAAAATTCCCTACCCTATTCTAAATTAAAAAAGTTACAAGCTCTTTTACCTTACCAGCCCTGAACAGGGCCCTTTGCGGGGCATGCCCCAAGAATTTCAGCTCTTTTGCCTGTAAAAAAAAACATACAATACCCCCCCCAACATTACAACCCACCACCCACATACCCCTAATCTAACCCAAACCCCCCTTAAATAAACCTAACACTAAGCCCCTGAAGATCTTCCTACCTTGTCTTCACCATCCAGGTATCACCGATCCGTCCTGGCTCCAAGATCTTCATCCAACCCAAGCGGGGGTTGGCGATCCATAATCCGGTCCAGAAGAGGCTCCAAAGTCTTCCTCCTATCCGGCAAGAAGAGGACATCCGGACCGGCAAACATCTTCTCCAAGCGGCATCTTCGATCTTCTTCCATCCGGAGCGAAGCGGCAGGATCCTGAAGACCTCCAGCGCGGAACATCCATCCGGACCGACGACTGAACGACGAATGACTGTTCCTTTAAGGGACGTCATCCAAGATGGCGTCCCTCGAATTCCGATTGGCTGATAGGATTCTATCAGCCAATCGGAATTAAGGTAGGAATTTTCTGATTGGCTGATGGAATCAGCCAATCAGAATCAAGTTCAATCCGATTGGCTGATCCAATCAGCCAATCAGATTGAGCTTGCATTCTATTGGCTGTTCCGATCAGCCAATAGAATGCGAGCTCAATCTGATTGGCTGATTGGATCGGCCAATCGGATTGAACTAGATTCTGATTGGCTGATTCCATCAGCCAATCAGAAAATTCCTACCTTAATTCCGATTGGCTGATAGAATCCTATCAGCCAATCGGAATTCGAGGGACGCCATCTTGGATGACGTCCCTTAAAGGAACAGTCATTCGTCGTTCAGTCGTCGGTCCGGATGGATGTTCCGCGCTGGAGGTCTTCAGGATCCTGCCGCTTCGCTCCGGATGGAAGAAGATCGAAGATGCCGCTTGGAGAAGATGTTTGCCGGTCCGGATGTCCTCTTCTTGCCGGATAGGAGGAAGACTTTGGAGCCTCTTCTGGACCGGATTATGGATCGCCAACCCCCGCTTGGGTTGGATGAAGATCTTGGAGCCAGGACGGATCGGTGATACCTGGATGGTGAAGACAAGGTAGGAAGATCTTCAGGGGCTTAGTGTTAGGTTTATTTAAGGGGGGTTTGGGTTAGATTAGGGGTATGTGGGTGGTGGGTTGTAATGTTGGGGGGGGGGTATTGTATGTTTTTTTTTACAGGCAAAAGAGCTGAAATTCTTGGGGCATGCCCCGCAAAGGGCCCTGTTCAGGGCTGGTAAGGTAAAAGAGCTTGTAACTTTTTTAATTTAGAATAGGGTAGGGAATTTTTTATTTTGGGGGGCTTTGTTATTTTATTAGGGGGCTTAGAGTAGGTGTAATTAGTTTAAAATTGTTGTAATATTTTTCTTATGTTTGTAAATATTTTTTTATTTTCTGTAACTTAGTTCTTTTTTATTTTTTGTACTTTAGCTAGTTTATTTAATTGTATTTATTTGTAGGAATTGTGTTTAATTAATTTATTGATAGTGTAGTGTTAGGTTAATTGTAGGTAATTGTAGGTAGTTGATTTAATTATTTTATTGATAGGGTAGTGTTAGGTTTAATTATAACTTAGGTTAGGATTTATTTTACAGGTAAATTTGTTATTATTTTAACTAGGTAACTATTAAATAGTTCTTAACTATTTAATAGCTATTTTACCTGGTTAAAATAATAACAAAGTTGCCTGTAAAATAAATATTAATCCTAAAATAGCTATAATATAATTATAATTTATATTGTAGCTATATTAGGATGTATTTTACAGGTAAGTATTTAGCTTTAAATAGGAATAATTTATTTAATAAGAGTTAATTTATTTCGTTAGATAAAAATTATATTTAACTTAGGGGGGTGTTAGTGTTAGGGTTAGACTTAGCTTTAGGGGTTAATACATTTATTAGAATAGCGGTGAGCTCCGGTCGGCAGATTAGGGGTTAATAATTGAAGTTAGGTGTCGGCGATGTTAGGGAGGGCAGATTAGGGGTTAATACTATTTATGATAGGGTTAGTGAGGCGGATTAGGGGTTAATACATTTATTATAGTAGCGCTCAGGTCCGCTCTGCAGATTAGGGGTTAATAAGTGTAGGCAGGTGTCGGCGACGTTGAGGGGGGCAGATTAGGGGTTAATAAATATAATATAGGGGTCGGCGATGTTAGGGCAGCAGATTAGGGGTACATAGGGATAACGTAGGTGGCGGCGATTTGCGGTCGGAAGATTAGGGGTTAATTATTTTAAGTAGCTGGCGGCGACGTTGTGGGGGGGCAAGTTAGGGGTTAATAAATGTAATACAGGGGTCGGCGGGGTTAGGGGCAGCAGATTAGGGGTACATAAGTATAACGTAGGTGGCGGTCGGCAGATTAGGGGTTAAAAATTTTAATCGAGTGGCGGCGGTGTGGGGGGACCTCGGTTTAGGGGTACATAGGTAGTTTATGGGTGTTAGTGTACTTTAGGGTACAGTAGTTAAGAGCTTTATAAACCGGCATTAGCCAGAAAGCTCTTAACGCCTGCTATTTTCAGGCGGCTGGAATCTTGTCGTTAGAGCTCTAACGCTCACTTCAGAAACGACTCTAAATACCAGCGTTAGAAAGATCCCATTGAAAATATAGGCTACGCAAATGGCGTAGGGGGATCTGCGGTATGGAAAAGTCGCAGCTGAAAAGTGAGCGTTAGACCCTTTAATCACTGACTCCAAATACCAGCGGGCGGCCAAAACCAGCGTTAGGAGCCTCTAACGCTGGTTTTGACGGCTACCGCCGAACTCCAAATCTAGGCCTAAGATAGCTACAATATAATTAATAATTACATTGTAGCTATCTTAGGATTTATATTTATTTTACAGGTAACTTTGTATTTATTTTAGCTAGTTAGAATAGTTATTAAATAGTTATTAACTATTTAATAACTACCTAGCTAAAAGAAATACAAAATTACCTGTAAAATAAATCCTAACCTAATTTACAATTAAACCTAACACTACACTATCATTAAATAAATTAAATAAACTACCTACAAATAACTACAATTAAATACAATTACATAAACTAACTAAAGCACAAAAAATAAAAAAAGCTAAGTTATAAAAAATAAAAAGTTACAAACATTTAAAAACATATTACATCAATTTTAAGCTACTTACACCTAATCTAAGCCCCTTAATAAAATAACAAACCCCCCCAAAATAAAAAAAATGCCCTACCCTATTCTACATTAAAAAAGTTCAAAGCTCTTTTACCTTACCAGCCCTTAAAAGGGCCTTTTGTGGGGGCATGCCCCAAAGTTCAGCTCTTTTGCCTGTAAAAGAAAAATACAACCCCCCCAACATTAAAACCCACCACCCACATACCCCTAATCTAACCCAAACCCCCCTTAAAATAACCTAACACTAATCCCCTGAAGATCATCCTACCTTTAGTTGTTTTCACTCAGCCGAGCCACCGATGGAACTGAAGAGGACATCCGGACCGGCAGAAGTTATCCTCCAAGGGGCGCTGAAGAAATCTTCCATCAGATGAAGTGATCCTCCAAGCGGCGCTGAAGAAATCTTCCATCCAGGCGAGGTCATCTTCCAAGAGGCGCTGAAGAAGTCTTCTATCCGGGCGAGGTCATCGTCGAAGCCGGGTCTTGAATCTTCATCCCGCCGACGCGGAACATCCTCCTTTCCCGACGAACTACCGACGAATGAAGGCTCCTTTAAGCGACGTCATCCAAGATGGCGTCCCTTCAATTCCGATTGGCTGATAGGATTCTATCAGCCAATCGGAATTAAGGTAGGAAAAATCTGATTGGCTGATGAAATCAGCCAATCAGATTCAAGTTCAATCCGATTGGCTGATCCAATCAGCCAATCAGATTGAGCTCGCATTCTATTGGCTGATCGGAACAGCCAATAGAATGTGAGCTCAATCTGATTGGCTGATAGGATCAGCCAATCGGATTGAACTTGAATCTGATTGGCTGATTCCATCAGCCAATCAGATTTTTCCTACCTTAATTCCGATTGGCTGATAGAATCCTATCAGCCAATCGGAATTGAAGGGACGCCATCTTGGATGACGTCCCTTAAAGGAGCCTTCATTCGTCGGTAGTTCGTCGGGAAAGGAGGATGTTCCGCGTCGGCGGGATGAAGATTCAAGACCCGGCTTCGACGATGACCTCGCCCGGATAGAAGACTTCTTCAGCGCCTCTTGGAAGATGACCTCGCCCGGATGGAAGATTTCTTCAGCGCCGCTTGGAGGATCACTTCATCGGATGGAAGATTTCTTCAGCGCCCCTTGGAGGATAACTTCTGCCGGTCCGGATGTCCTCTTCAGTTCCATCGGTGGCTCGGCTGAGTGAAGACAACTAAAGGTAGGATGATCTTCAGGGGATTAGTGTTAGGTTATTTTAAGGGGGGTTTGGGTTAGATTAGGGGTATGTGGGTGGTGGGTTTTAATGTTGGGGGGGGGTTGTATTTTTCTTTTACAGGCAAAAGAGCTGAACTTTGGGGCATGCCCCCACAAAAGGCCCTTTTAAGGGCTGGTAAGGTAAAAGAGCTTTGAACTTTTTTTAATGTAGAATAGGGTAGGGCATTTTTTTATTTTGGGGGGGGTTTGTTATTTTATTAGGGGGCTTAGATTAGGTGTAAGTAGCTTAAAATTGTTGTAATATGTTTTTAAATGTTTGTAACTTTTTTTTTTTTGTAACTTAGCTTTTTTTATTTTTTGTACTTTAGTTAGTTTATGTAATTACATTGTAGCTATCTTAGGGTTTATTTTACAGGTAAATATTTAGTTTTAAATAGGAATAATTTATTAAAGTATAGTGTAGTGTTAGGTGTAATTGTAACTTAGGTTAGTTTTTATTTTACAGGTAAATTTCTCTTTATTTTAGCTAGGTAAGCTATTAGATAGTTAATAACTATTTAATAGCTAGTGTACCTAGTTAAAATAAATTGAAATTTGCCTGTAAAATAAAAATAAATCCTAAAATAGCTACAATATAATTATTATTTATATTGTAGCTATATTAGGGTTTATTTTACAGGTAAGTATTTAGTTTTAAATAGGATTAACTAAGGCCTAGTTTTAGAGTTTGGCGTTAGCCATGAAAACCAGCGTTAGAGGCTCCTAACGCTGGTTTTAGGCTACCGCCGGTATTTGGAGTCACTCAAAAAAGGGTCTAACGCTCACTTTTCAGCCGAGACTTTTCCATACCGCAGATCCCCTTACGTAAATTGTGTATCCTATCTTTTCAATGGGATTTTTCTAACTCCGGTATTTAGAGTCGTGTCTGAAGTGAGCGTTAGAATTCTAACAACAAAACTCCAGCCGCAGGAAAAAAGTCAGTAGTTAAGAGCTTTCTGGGCTAACGCCGGTTTATAAAGCTCTTAACTACTGTACTCTAAAGTACACTAACACCCATAAACTACCTATGTACCCCTAAACCGAGGTCCCCCCACATCGCCGCAACTCGATTAAATTTTTTTAACCCCTAATCTGCAGACCGCCAACTACGTTATCCTTATGTACCCCTAATCTGCTGCCCCTAACACCGCCGACCCCTATATTATATTTATTAACCCCTAATCTGCCCCCCACAACGTCACCGCCAGCTACCTACAATAATTAACCCCTAATCTGCCGACCGCAAAGAGCCGCCAGCTACATTATAGCTATGTACCCCTAATCTGCTGCCCCTAACACCGCCGACCCCTATATTATATTTATTAACCCCTAATCTGCCCCCCTCAACGTCGCGTCCACCTGCCTACACTTATTAACCCCTAATCTGCCGAGCGGACCGCACCGCTATTATTATAAAGTTATTAACCCCTAATCGCCTCACTAACCCTATAATAAATAGAATTAACCCCTAATCTGCCCTCCCTAACATCGCCGACACCTAACTTCAAACATTAACCCCTAATCTGCCGACTGGAGCTCACTGCTATTCTAATAAATGTATTAACCCCTAAAGCTAAGTCTAACTCTAACACTAACACCCCCTAAATTAAATATAATTTTAATCTAACGAAATTAATTAACTCTTATTAAATAAATTATTCCTATTTAAAGCTAAATACTTACCTGTAAAATAAATCCTAATATAGCTACAATATAAATTATAATTATATAATAGCTATTTTAGGATTAATATTTATTTTACAGGTAACTTTGTATTTATTTTAACCAGGTACAATAGCTATTAAATAGTTAAGAACTATTTAATAGCTAAAATAGTTAAAATAATTACAAATTTACCTGTAAAATAAATCCTAACCTAAGTTACAATTAAACCTAACACTACACTATCAATAAATTAATTAAATAAAATACCTACAATTACCTATAATTAAACCTAACACTACACTATCAATAAATAAATTAAATACAATACCTACAAATAACTACAATGAAATAAACTAACTAAAGTACAAAAAATAAAAAAAGAACTAAGTTACAAAAAATAAAAAAATATTTACAAACATAAGAAAAATATTACAATTTTAAACTAATTACACCTACTCTAAGCCCCCTAATAAAATAACAAAGCCCCCCAAAATAAAAAAATGCCCTACCCTATTCTAAATTACTAAAGTTCAAAGCTCTTTTACCTTACCAGCCCTGAACAGGGCCCTTTGCGGGGCATGCCCCAAGTAGTTCAGCTCTTTTGCCTGTAAAAAAAAACATACAATACCCCCCCCAACATTACAACCCACCACCCACATACCCCTAATCTAACCCAAACCCCCCTTAAATAAACCTAACACTAAGCCCCTGAAGATCATCCTACCTTGTCTTCACCTCACCGGGTATCACACCGATCCGTCCTGGCTCCGATATCTTCATCCAACCCAAGCGGGGGCTAGACATCCACTGAAGAAGTCCAGAAGAGGGTCCAAAGTCTTCATCCTATCCGGGAAGAAGAGTAGATCCGGACCGGCAACCATCATCTTCCAAGCGGCATCTTCTATCTTCATCCGATGAGGAAAGGCTCCATCCTGAAGACCTCCACCGCGGACCCATCTTCATCCGGCGACGTCCAACTGAATAATGACGGTTCCTTTAAGGGACGTCATCCAAGATGGCGTCCCTCGAATTCCGATTGGCTGATAGGATTCTATCAGCCAATCGGAATTAAGGTAGGAATATTCTGATTGGCTGATGGAATCAGCCAATCAGAATCAAGATCAATCCGATTGGCTGATCCAATCAGCCAATCAGATTGAGCTCGCATTCTATTGGCTGATTCTATTGGCTGATCCTACCTTAATTCCGATTGGCTGATAGAATCCTATCAGCCAATCGGAATTCGAGGGACGCCATCTTGGATGACGTCCCTTAAAGGAGCCCTCATTCTTCAGTTGGACGTCACCGGATGAAGATGGGTCCGCGGTGGAGGTCTTCAGGATGGAGCCGGTCCTCATCGGATGAAGATAGAAGATGCCGCTTGGAAGATGATGGTTGCCGGTCCGGATCTACTCTTCTTCCCGGATAGGATGAAGACTTTGGACCCTCTTCTGGACTTCTTCAGTGGATGTCTAGCCCCCGCTTGGGTTGGATGAAGATATCGGAGCCAGGACGGATCGGTGTGATACCCGGTGAGGTGAAGACAAGGTAGGATGATCTTCAGGGGCTTAGTGTTAGGTTTATTTAAGGGGGGTTTGGGTTAGATTAGGGGTATGTGGGTGGTGGGTTGTAATGTTGGGGGGGGTATTGTATGTTTTTTTTTACAGGCAAAAGAGCTGAACTTCTTGGGGCATGCCCCGCAAAGGGCCCTGTTCAGGGCTGGTAAGGTAAAAGAGCTTTGAACTTTAGTAATTTAGAATAGGGTAGGGCATTTTTTTATTTTGGGGGGCTTTGTTATTTTATTAGGGGGCTTAGAGTAGGTGTAATTAGTTTAAAATTGTTGTAATATTTTTCTTATGTTTGTAAATATTTTTTTTTTTTGTAACTTAGTTCTTTTTTATTTTTTGTACTTTAGTTAGTTTATTTCATTGTAGTTATTTGTAGATATTGTATTTAATTAATGTATTGATAGTGTAGTGTTAGGTTTAATTGTAGGTAATTGTAGATATTTTATTTAATTAATTTAATGATAGTGTAGTGTTAGGTTTAATTGTAACTTAGGTTAGGATTTATTTTACAGGTAATTTTGTTATTATTTTAACTAGGTAACTATTAAATAGTTCTTAACTATTTAATAGCTATTGTACCTGGTTAAAATAATTACAAAGTTACCTGTAAAATAAATATTAATCCTAAAATAGCTATAATATAATTATAATTTATAGTGTAGCTATATTAGGATTTATTTTACAGGTAAGTATTTAGCTTTAAATAGGAATAATTTATTTAATAAGAGATAATTAATTTCGTTAGATGTAAATTATATTTAACTTAGGGGGGTGTTAGTGTTAGGGTTAGACTTAGCTTTAGGGGATAATACATTTATTAGAATAGCGATGAGCTCCAGTCGGCAGATTAGGAGTTAATAATTGAAGTTAGGTGCCGGCGATGTTAGGGAGGGCAGATTAGGGGTTAATACTATTTATTATAGGGTTAGTGAGGCGGATTAGGGGTTAATAACTTTATTATAGTAGCGCTCAGGTCCGCTCGGCAGATTAGGGGTTAATAAGTGTAGGCAGGTGGAGGCGACGTTGTGGGAGGCAGATTAGGGGTTAATAAATATAATATAGGGGTCGGCGATGTTAGGGCAGCAGATTAGGGGTACATAGGGATAATGTAAGTAGCGGCGGTTTACGGAGCGGCAGATTAGGGGTTAATAATAATATGCAGGGGTCAGCGATAGCGGGGGCGGCAGATTAGGGGTTAATAAGTGTAAGGTTAGGGGTGTTTAGACTCGGGGTACATGTTAGGGTGTTAGTTGCAGACGTAGGAAGTGTTTCCGCATAGAAAACAATGGGGCTGCGTTAGAAGCTGAACGCGGCTTTTTTGCAGGTGTTAGGTTTTTTTTCAGCTCAAACAGCCCCATTGTTTTCTATGGGGGAATCGTGCACGAGCACGTTTTTGAGGCTGGCCGCTTGCGTAAGCAACTCTGGTATCGAGAGTTGAAGCTGCGTTAAATATGCTCTACGCTCATTTTTTGGAGCCTAACGCAGCCTTTATGTGGACTCTCAATACCAGAGTTATTTTTATGGTGCGGCCAGAAAAAAGCCGGCGTTAGCTTTTCGGGTCGTTACCGACAAAACTCTAAATCTAGCCGTTAGTTAATAAGAGAAATATTATTTAGATTTATTTAATTAATATTTAAGTTAGGGGGGTGTTAGGGTTAGTGTTAGACTTAGGTTTAGGGGTTAATAATTTTATAACAGTGGGCGGCGGTGTAGTGGGGAGCAGGATAGGGGTTAATAAATTTAATATAGGGAGCGGCGGTTTAGGGGTTAAACTATTTATTTATTTGCGGTGAGGTGCGGGATCAGCAGGATAAGGGTTAATAACTTTATTATAGAGGGCGACGGTATAGGGGGGGGCAGGATAGGGGTTACTAGGTATAATGTAGGTGGCAGCGGTGTCCGGGAGCGGCGGTTTAGGGGTTAATACATTTATAAGACTTGCGGCAGGGTCTAGGAGCGGCGGTTTAGGGGTTAGTAACTTTATTTAGTTGCGGGGGGCTCCGGGGGCGCCGGTATAGGGGTTAGAGCAGTGTAGTTTAGTGTGAGTGCTTAGTGACAGGCTAGCAAGAAAGCTGTCAAACAGCCGAAGAGCAGCGAGATCGGATGAGTGATAACTCTCACAGTCCGCTGCTCATCGCCCCGCGGCTTTTTGACAGCTTTTTTTGATAACTTAGGCGTATTTTTTCAGGTCCGCGGCGGCGAAGGTAGGCGAGCTTAGGCGGGCGTATTGGGCCGGTGAAGGCAGGAAAGTAGACACGTTGATAACTACCCCCCTATGTCCACAGTCCAGGGATCTTGGACATCTCATATCCAGGATTGAGAGAACTGAGAAAGTCTGCCCCCACCTTATCTGATACCGGATCGGGGCAAACCCTTCATGCTGAATTGGAATCGTCTGCAGGTTTTTTTGATTATTTCCCCTTGTTTCAAGACTGATTGGGTTTCCAAGAAGACTTGGATTGTTCCTGCTTGGAAGAAGAAGGGGAAGGCTTTCCTCTGAAGTTATGATTGAAATGAAAATTACTCTGACCTTTAGGCCTATTCTTATCTTGAGGTAGACAAGACCCTTTTCAACCTGTAATATCAGAGATAATTTCTGCCAAACCGGGTCCAAACAAGGCTTTGCCCTTGTAAGGAATCGCCAGAGGCTTGACTTTAGAGGAAACATCCGCAGACCAGGATTTCAACCATAACGCCCTGCGGGCTAGGACAGTGAAACTAGAAGTTTTAGCTCCTAGTCTAACCATCTGTAAAATGACATCTGCAATAAAGGTATTGGCCAACTTAAGCAGGGCCTTTCTGGGACCAAAAATAGGCCCGGGCATTTTAAGGCAAAGCAGCCCACTCCCCTCCCCCCCTATTTCTTATTTAACCGTATACCGAATATGACAAGTATATCATATATTTTGTGAATAGATATGAAAAAAAGTAAAATATAAAAAATAACAAAAACAATATAAATTGCAAATTTTTTATGAAAAACACATAAAGTGCTCATTTGTAAACACAAGACATATTCAATAAACTAACCATTTAGCACAGATAACTCTCAGTATTCAAGCTCAGAGACCTGGCGGTGGTGTGTGTTGTGTCTTTATAGATTTAATAAGTGTCATAGAATTCCCTGCTGACTCTGAGACTGTGTGGGGTTTGAAAATTGGTTCACAGGGCCTCAAAGCATATGTGCGTATGCTGTTAAACACCAGTAATAACTTACTAGAAGCATTTTTGCTAATGGAATTATATTGCAAAAATACTGCTATTTAAAATTGAAATACACCCATGCACATATCATTTTTGACCTTTCTATCTGTCAGGGTTTTTACCTGTTTTGTTTGCCATGTGCTGCTGGCAGCCATTTTACTCACCTCTCTTGCAGACTATGGTGCATTGTGGGGGATGCTGCTCATTTCCTGCAGTTCCTTTTATGGCCAGACTGGTGTGCATCATCCATGTGAGACATGATGCAGTCTCAGAATTGTGATGTCATCACTTATTATTTAAAGGGCCTCTGTTTAGTATGCTTTGCGTTGTCTCAGACCTGTTTGTGAGAGCTCCTATATATTACCTGGCTATCTGACGTCCCTCCTGGTTCCTGATCCCTGGCTTGTTCCTGACTCTGCTGTTTTCCTTGTTCCTGATTCTGGCTCGTCTGACTACTCGCTTTGGCTCCTGACTCGGCTTGTCTGACTACCAGCTCTGGTTTTTGATTCCTGGCTTGTTATTTGACTTGTGGACTTTTTATTATTTTTTGCTATTAATAAAGGTGTGATTATTTTTGCACTTCTCGTCTCAGTCTGATTCCTGGCACCCTGACACTATCCCTTAAAGGCAACCTTAGAAAAAGCATACCAAACTTTATATATAAAATATTTATAGGTTATGAAAGTTGCTGTAACCAAATGTGAATACAATTGGAATATTTGTGAATAGTTATACCAATAATAATCACTATCAGATATGTCAGGGACCTGAAAAGCTGACTTAAAATATGTAAAGATGAATTTGAAGTTAAATACAAATCTTTAGAATGAAAACGTGATATAGTGAAATCTCAATACTAGTTAATAGTTTAAAATAAGTAGGAGTTAAGGTTAGGGTTATGGCTAGTGTTGGAATGAGGGTAAAAGCCAGGGTTATGATTAGTGCATGGGGTTAGGATTAGGTTTAAGGTTATGGCTAGGGTTGGAATTAGGTTAAGAGCCAGGGTTAGGATTAGTGTATGGGGTTAGGGTTAGGTTTAAGGTTATGGCTAGGGTTGGAATTAGGGTAATAATCAGGGTTAGGATTAGTGCATGGGGTTGGGGTTAGGGTTAGGTTTATGGCTAGGTTTGGAATCAAGGTAAGAACCAGGGTTAGGATTAGTGTATGGGGTTAGGGTCATGGCTAGGTTTGGGATTAGGGTAAGCACCAGGGGATTAGTGTATGGGGTTAGGTTTACTGTTATGGTTGGAATTAGGGTAAAAACCAGGGTTAGGATTAATGTATGAGGTTAGGCTTAGGTTTAGGGTTATGGCTAGTGTTGGAATTAGGTTTACGGTTATAGCTAGGGATGGAATTAGTGCTTTCTGTTTGTTGCCATTGCCAATGGGAAAAGGTGCCATGAAGGTAGTTAAAGGGCCCAATATGCACTGGTTACTTTGTGGCTTTGCTATTCATTGACACATACCCACAAAAAAAAAATACAGAGTAGTCAAGTAATGTTAAACCCCAAATGTCAATAAAAACAGTAAAAGAAAAAATAAAAGATACAAATAAAACAATTAAATAACATTTCCACTGAACTTTCATTTTGTAATTTGCCTGCCTCAAATTCACATTTCAAGAAGTAATGAGCCTCTGAAAATTGTGGTTCCCCACCCCCAGTAAAGCTTGAGTGTTTAGGCTGCCTCTATTCCCTCCTGTGTGTGGGATACACAGGGAGGAAGTGATGAGGGAGCGGGAGGTCACATCTTCTCCCTTTTTAGTTCCGGCTCCCAGTCAGCAGGCCAGCACAGATCTCGGAGGCCCCTGCTACTCCTCCCACCCGACCCTTGGCATCATTAGCAGCATGGCATGTCTCTTGCATACAGCGGCCGTGAGACAAAATTGCAAGTAAGCAGATGCTCTCAGTCTCACGGCCACTGTATGCAAGTCTGTCTCTGCAGACTGTGTCTGCTGCTCACTCACGGGCCCTCCTCCCACCCTTGGCCACTGGCGCCCGCATCAGTAGTACTGTAGCAGCATGTCTCTTGCATACAGCGGCCGCCCGCGAGACAGAATTGCAAGTAAGCAGATGCTCTCAGTCTCATGGCCGCTGTATGTAAGCCTGGAGTCAGTGGAGTGTCTGTGTCCCCTGGTCATTCACGGCCGTGCCGTCCTTATAAGGCGGTACGGCCGACATCCAGGCCGAGCCTGCAGCAGCCGGATCAACAGAGGAGACTCTATACCTGCAGGTGAATCATAGCGGTTGGGTAAGAGACTTTACTATATTACTCCGTTAGACACTGGGAGAGGATTGCCTAATCCTATCGCCTGCACACCATATCACAGAGCGCTAAGATCTGCACGAACTTTAACTAGTAGTGGAGGTTATAAATCAGTCTACACTGAAAGGGACACATACAAAGAGCCTTGGCTATAAAACGGCTCACATCACTTGCACTTATATGCAGGAAACATTTCCAGATATTGGTAAACATCTTTTTGCAACCCAGGTGTTCCATTACTTTTCCCCATAGCAGCTCCTTGTTACTGAAAGCGGGCCGCAAGCAGCAGAAGAGCTCCATCATAAACACTTAAGACTGACCCCAGCAGTAGGCCCCGAATACACGGTGCCTATTTTAACATTGCCTGGGGGTACCCGTCACTTTTCTATGGGAATATGTGAATGGGAGAGGATTCCCAGTAAGCCGATAGAAAAAAAAAAAAAAAAAAGGGACACTCACCACACAGGGATGCTTAAGTTGCTCAATTCCTACATATGCAATAATCAACATCCCTACTTAACCCCCTGAGGGAGTATGTTGTAGAGAGACTCAAAGTACTGGTGTTCGGCCCCCCTTACTCCTTCTTTCATTAGTGAGGGGTGTTATGACTCCTGTCTCAGCTCCTGGGTGGACTCACATAGGACCTGAGATACTAGCAGGTCTCTATAGGCCGGACAGCCACTTTCATAATATATATGCAGCAAAGGGACTCATGATTGAGGTACAGCCTAGCCACTAAGTATGCCTGTATTCTCATAGGTTCCCCCTATTGGTTCTCATGCTGTTCAGTTAACGACAAAGCACAGATGATCTACAGGAGCATTTAGCCATCATTTGACAGATAGATTTCCGACACAACTTTTGGAAGAGCAAGAAGCAAACCAAACGAAAGGTTTTAGTATAATGAAGGGCAAGAAACAGTCAGTCAAGGACTGTCTATCCAAAGCACAAGCAAAAAAAAAAGCCACTATAGACTGGAAACTCTGTAACAGAGAACCTATAGGAGGCGCTTATTTGACAGGTGGTATGGAGGTCCTAATGTCAAAAACCCATAAAAAAATTATAAAAGCAAAACTAGAATATAAAATTAATACATAAATTGTTAAAATCAAATATAAACTTAGTTAAAAGGATTGTGGTAATAGGTATCTAAAAAAATAAAGCAAAATGTATATATATATATATATGAATATACACACGTATGCACTGGATAGTATCCAATGAAAGCGGTGCAAATAAAGTCCCAAAAAAAGTCCATCTGGGAAAGGAGTAAGTGGAAAAGGCAGCTCTCGGTCTTCACTTCACAAGTGATGTAATTTTCTTAGATGGACAACTGTAAAAAACAGAAACAGAGGCACCACATGTGTAGATCAATGGATACCCAAACACAAATCTGAACAAGATACAGGGTACTCACAAGCGTGAAGGCACTCTCTTGTGCCTATTAGAGGCAGGCTGGTATTCTGAACAGCAAACCAGCTGGCTGTGTGAACGAATCCCCGTCAAGATGTCCTGGAGAAGTGGATATCCTGGAAGGCAGTCCTTGCCTAGATGGTTTCCTATAGGTAGGAACAAGGGAGAAAGGCTAAACAGCCTTTGGGTTACTTGGAAGAGAGATTGATGCACACACCAGACTTCGTGAATCATAAAACTAGCATTTATTATACAGAATAAAATAGCCAGGAATGTAGCACATTACAGCTGGTGTGTTAAAATCAAATCTCTTATGGCATATAGAGAAGTACAGCGACGCGTTTCTCGGGATGAACCCCGTTTCCTCAGGCTTGTATACTCTAACTATGTCTTAATCACCCTTAAATAGGGCTCAGTAACCACATGTTAACAATAAACACTCCCCTTCCTTCCTTCACTGGAACCAATAAGAACCTTCCTTTCCCCCCATTCCCACTTGTTGCAGTAATTGGTAAATATTTACTTATAAAATTTATAAAATTTGTAATTGAGAGTGTGCTACTAGTACCTTAAGATTGGTGTTATATATACAGGTGATCTTAAGGTTTATTTGTCAAAATTACTGTTTCGATCGTGTAAGAAGTTGCCACCGGACTTATGTAAACAAATCGTTTGGTGTATCTAACCCACCAATGATGGCCAAGAAGCATGAGGCTTGTCTCAAAGCCTGAATCCGATTGGTGAGAGTACGGTTATCGATGGACTACATTTCCCATGAATCCTATGAGTTCATTTCGTGGGTGTGGATTGCACTGATTCTTAGTTCACCACCGTCAGCTAAACGTCAGCATGACGGATAAACATTTCATTGCTCAATGCAGATACACACCCACGAATCCAATTGGTTGATGTGGTGTAAACAAACTGTCATCTAGTTGACCAGCAATGTTAAATACGCGAAAAGATATATTTTGAACTCAATATTAAGCCCAAAGAATAATATTATTGGCTGTATGCATAAGTTATAAATAATTACGTGGGATTCAAATGGGTGTAATATATGTATCGCTAATGGTGATGGTATAAATCTATATATGGGGTTAATATACAATAAAAACCGGTGTTAGAAAACTATATCCTGTCTGTCCCTCTACGGGGATCTTGACTTATGTGGTTAATACCCGATACGGTTTTAGTGACCATATCTCTATACTAGACAAGTGCACTCGAATACCAGACACATTGCATATGTTACTTTGACTGATATCTGTGTATATTTATACCCTCTGGGAATCCAAAATAGTAATCACTGAATATAGTGATAGTGAAATAGGGGTGAAAATTTTTTAAATTAACTATATTTTGTGCATGTGATGAAGTGTATATATGTAAACACATATCGTGTTAACGATATGTTGGTTGAATGTCTAAATAATGCCATTATAAAGAAGATTAAAATTGTTTGGTGCTGTTGGGGAATGCCTATAAAACTACGTTATGCGTGTTCATATAATATAAGAGGGGATGTGGTGAACTTATAATAATAAATGGAATAAGTGATACTGGTGTTAGTGTTATATATAATGTGAGGTGACATATGATGTAAAATTAATAAGTTCATCATTAAGAATGGGGCTATTAGGAATACATAAAAGCGAATGGGGGTGAGAATAAAGCCTCGTTATTGTGCTGTATTTGATCACTAAATATAATATGATTGAGGTGATAATTCTGATAAATGTTGTTAGTGTTAGTATATATATATATTTCAAGTGCTCACTATTATGTATGATTGAGCAACAAGTGGGGGTTGAAAGTCCAGTGTACAAAATCACTAAAGTTCAGTGTACAAAATCACTAAAAGGCCATATATATATATTTATGTATATATATCTCTGTATATTTCCCTTCAACCATATTGGACAAAATTGCTATGTATGATATACCACATTAACCAAAATTGCTGTAAAAGACACATAAAAACATAATTTATGCTTACCTGATAAATTTATTTCTCTTGTAGTGTATCCAGTCCACGGATCATCCATTACTTATGGGATATATTCTCCTTCCCAACAGGAAGCTGCAAGAGTCCACCCACAGCAAAGCTGCTATATAGCTCCTCCCCTAACTGCCATTACCAGTCATTCGACCGAAAACATGCAGAGAAAGGAAAACCATAGGGTGCAGTGGTGACTGTAGTTTAATGGAAAAATTACCTGCCTTAAAGTGACAGGGCGGGCCGTGGACTGGATACACTACAAGAGAAATAAATTTATCAGGTAAGCATAAATTATGTTTTCTCTTGTTAAGTGTATCCAGTCCACGGATCATCCATTACTTATGGGATACCAATACCAAAGCTAAAGTACACGGATGATGGGAGGGACAAGGCAGGTACTTAAACTGAAGTTACCACTGCCTGTAAAAAACCCTTTCTCCCAAAAATAGCCTCCGAAGAAGTAAGGTATCAAATTTGTTAAATTTGAAAAAGTATGAAACGCAGACCAAGACTCCGTCTTGTAATCTGTTCAACAGAAGCCACATTTAAAAAAGGCCCAAGTGAAAACCACAGCTCTAGTAGAATGAGCTGTAATCCCTTCAGGAGGCTGCTGTCCAGCAGTCTCATAAGCTAAATGAATTATGCTTTTTAACCAAAAAGACAGAGAGGTTGCTGAAGTCCTTTGACCTCTCCTCTGTCCAGAATAGACAACAAACAAGGTGAATGTTTGATGAAAATCTGTAGTAGCTTGTAAGTAAAACTTTAAAACACGAACCACGTCCAAATTGTGTAATAGACGTTCCTTCTTTGAAGAAGGATTAGGATACAAGAATGGAACAACAATCTCTTGAGTGATATTCTTGTTAGATACCACCTTAGGTAAAAACCCAGGTTGGTACACAGGACTACCTTATCCGTACGGAGAACCAGATAAGGAGAATCACATTGCAACGCAGATAACTCGGAGACTCTATGAGCCGAGGAAATAGCTACCAAAAAGGAACTTTCCAAGATAGAAGTTTGATATCTATGGAATGAAAAGGTTCAAATGGAACTCCTTGAAGAACCTTAAGAACCAGCTTTAAGCTCCATGGCGGAGCAACATTTTTAACCACAGGCTTGGTTCTAACCAAAGCCTGACCAAATGCCTGAACGTCTAGAATACCTGCCAGACGCTTGTGCAAAAGAATAGACAGAGTAGAAATCTGTCCTTTTAAAGAACTAGCTGACAACCCTTTTCTCAAAATCATCTTGGAGAAAAGATAATATCCTGGGAATCCAGCCTTTACTCCATGAGTAACCCTTGGATTCATAACAATAAGATATTTACACCATATCTTATGTTAAATTTTCCTAGAGACAGGCTTTTATGCCTGTATTAAGGTATCAATTACTGACTCGGAGAAGCCATGCTTTGATAACATCAAGCGTTCTGTCTCCAGGCAGTCCATCTCAGATTAGTTATATTTAGATGGTTGAAAAGACCCTGAGGTAGAGGGTCCTGTCTCAGAAGCAGAGACCGTGGTGGAAAGGATGACATGTCCACCAGATCTGCATACCAGGTCCTGCGTGGCCACGCAGGCGCTGTCAAAAGCACCAAAGCACTCTCCTGCTTGATCTTGTGCAAACCCCTCCGGAGGGAATTCCCACTCCCCCGGATGAAAAGTCTGACGACTTAGAAAATCTGCCTCCCAGTTCTCAACACCTGGGATAGGGATAGCTTTTAGACAAGAGTGAGTCTCTGTCCAGTGAATTATTTTAAGACTTCTAACATTGCTAGGGAACTTCTGTTCCCCCTTGATGGTTGATGTAAGCCACAGTCGTGATATTGTCCGACTGAAATATGATGTACCTCAGAGTTGCTAACTGAGGCCAAGTCTGAAAAGCATGGAATATCGCTCCCAGTTCCAGAATATTCATTAGAAGGAGGGTCTCCTCCTGAGTCCACTATCCCTGAGCCTTCAGGGAGTTCCAGACTGTATCCCAACCTAAAAGGCTGGCATCTGTTGCAACAATTGTCCCATCTGACCTGCGGAAGGTCATACCCTTGGACAGATGGACCCGAGATAGTCACCAGAGAAGAGAATCTCTGGTTTCTTGGTCCGGATTTAACAGGAGAACAAATCTGTGTAATCCCCGTTCCTCTGGCTGAGCATGCATAGTTGCAGTGGTCTGAAATGTAGGCGTGCAAACGGTACTATGTCCCTTGCCGCTACCATTAAGCCGATTACATTCATGTACTGAGCCACCAAAGGGCGCGGATGGAATGAAGAACACGGCAGAAATTTAGAAACTTTGACAACCTGGACTCCGTCAGGTAAATTTTAATTTCTACAAAATCTATCAGAATCCCTAGGAGGGAAACCCTTGATATTGGGGATAGAGAACTCTTTCCTTGTTCACTTTCCACCCATGCGATCTCAGAAATGCCAGTACTACGTCCGTATGAGACTTGGCAACTTGGATGTTTGACGCCTGTATCAGGATGTCGTCTAAATAAGGGGCCACTTCTATGCCCCGCGGCCTAAGGACCGCCAAAGTGACCCCAGAACCTCCATAAAGATTCTAGGGGCTGTAGTTAACCCAAAGGAAAGAGCTACAAACTGGTAATGCCTGTCTAGAAAGGCAAACCTGAAAAACCGATGGTGATCTTTATGCATCGTAATGTGAGGATAAGCATCCTTCAAATCCATTGTAGTCCTCTATTGACTCTCCTGGATCATAGTTAAGATGGTACGAATAGTTTCCATCTTAAATGATAGAATTCTAAAGAATTTGTTTAAGATCTTTTAGATCCAAAATAGGTCTGAAGGTTTCCTTTCCTTGGGAACCACAAACCGATTTGAGGAAAACTGTGTCCCTGTTCCTCTATTGGAACTGAATGGGTCACGTACACAATGCAAGAATGTCTCTTTCTTTATCTGGTTTGCAGATAAATGTGAAAGGCAAAAACTCCCCTTTTTTGGGGGGGAAAGCTTTGAAATCCAGAAGATATCTCTGGGGTATAATTTCAAATGCCCAGGGATCCTGGGCATCTCTTGCCCACGCCTGGGCGAAGAATGAAGTCTGCCCCCTATAGGATCCGTTACCAGATAGGGGTCCGTTCCTCATGCTGTTTTAGAGGCAGCAGCAGGCTCCTCGACCTGCTTATCTTTGTTCCAGGTCCGGTTGTCTCCAGACCGCCTTGGACTGAGCAAAAGTTCCCTCTTATTTTGCCTTAGAGGAAGTTGATGCCACACCTGCCTTGAATTTTCGAAAGGCACGAAAATTAGGCCTTTTTTGTCCCTTGATTTGGACCTGTCCTGAGGAAGGGCATGATCTTTTCCTCCAGTGATATAAGTAATAATCTCCTTCAAACTAGGCCTGAATAGGGTCTGCCCCTTGAAGGGAAGTTAAGTAGCTTATTTATTAAAGTCACGACAGCTGACCATGATATAAGCCATAGCGCTCTGCGCGCCAGTATAGTAAAAAACAGAATTCTTAGCCGTTAGTCTAGTCAAAGGAACAAAGGCATCAGAAAACAAAGGAATTGGCTAGCTTAAGTGCTCTAAGCTTGTCAAATATATTCATCCAATGGAGCCTGTAAAGCCTCATCAAGAGACTCAAACCAGAACGCCGCAGCAGCAGTGACAGGAGCAATGCGTGCAAGGGGCTGCAGGATAAAACCTTGTTGAATAAACATTTTTTATCCATTGGATCTAAAAAAGCACAACAGTCCTCGCCAGAGGTAGTGGTACGCTTAGCTAGAGTAGAAACTCTTCTCTCCACCTTAGGAACTGTCTGCCATAAGTCCCGTGTGGTGGAAACTATTAGAAAACATTCTTCTAAAAAATAGGAGGGGAAGAGAACGGCACACCTGGTCTATCCCATTCCTTATGAAAAATTTTAGTAAACCTCTTTAGGTATTGGAAAAACATAAGTACACACCGGCACTGCATATTATTTATCCAGTCTACACAATTTCTCTGGCACTGCGATTGTACACATTCATTCAGAGCAGCTAAAGCCTCCCTGAGCAACAAGTGGAGGTTCTCAAGCATAAATTTTAAATGTAGAAATATCAGAATCAGGTTAAATCATCTTCCCTGAGTCACAAATATCACCCACAGACTAAGCATATTGTGAGGTAGTATCAGACATGGTTCTTAAAGCGTCTGTATGCTCTGTATCTACCCCCAGAGCTGTTTTGCTTTCCTTTAATTTCAGGTAGTCTGACTAATACTGCTGCCAGTGTATTATACACAACCTTTGCCATGTCTTGTAAAATAAACGCTATGGGCGCCATTGATATACTTGGCGCCATTTGAGCGTGAGTCCCTGGAGCGGGAGTCAAAGGGTCTGACACGTGGGGAGAGTTAGTCGGCATAACTTCCCCCTCGACAGAATCCTCTGGTAAAATAAACGCTATGGGTGCCCTTGATGTACTTGGCGCCATTTGAGCGTGAGTCCCTAAAGCGGGAGTCAAAGGGTCTGACACGTGGGGAGAGTTAGTCGGCATAACTTCCCCCTCAACAGAATCCTCTGGTGATAATGTTTTTAAATACAAAAAATGATCTTTATTGTTTAACATGAAATCAGTACATCTGGTACACATTCTAAAATGGGGTTCCACCATGGCTTTAAACATAATAAACACAGAGCCTCCTCTATGTTAGACATGTTAGAACTAATAAAGAGACTAGTAAGCTTGGAAAACACTTTAAATCAAGTTAACAAGCAAATATAACAAACGTTACTGTGCCTTTAAGAGAAACAAATTTTGTCAAAATTTGAAAAACAGTGAAAAAAGGCAGTAAATCAAACGAAATTTTTACAGTACATGTAATAAGTTAACAGAGCATTGCAACCACTTGCAAATGGATGATTAACCCCTTAATGCAAAAAACAGATTAAAAAAAAAAAACAACATTTTTTTAAACAGACACAACAAAACTGCCACAGCTGAGCTGTGGATTACCTTCCCTATAACTGTTTCTATGCAAAATTTAAGCCAGCCATGTGGAAAAATTAGGCCCCAATAAGTTTTATCACCAAACATATGTTAAAAAACGATTAAACATGCCAGCAAACGTTTTAAAACACATTCTTATAAGAGTATGTATGTCTATTAATAAGCCTGATCCAGTCGCTATCACTGCATTTAAGGCTTTACTTACATTACTTCGGTATCAGCAGTATTTTCTTAGTCAATTCCATTCCTTAGAAAAATATATTACTGCACATACCTTAGCATATATCTCTATCAATCAGCCTGGTACCAGTCGCTTTCACTGCATTTAAAGGCTGTACTTACATTACTTCGATATCAGCAGTATTTTCTTAGTCAATTCCATTCCTTAGAAAAATATTTTACTGCACATACCTTATTTGCAGGAAAACCTCAGAATGTGTGAGAACAGCAACTGGATCTTAGTTACGTCTGCTAAGATCATAGAAAAAACGCAGGCAGATTCTTCTTCCAAATACTGCCTGAGATAAACAGCACACTCCGGTGCCATTTAAAAATAACAAACTTTTGATTGAAGAAATAAACTAAGTATAAAAAACCACAGACTCTCACGACCTCCTATCTATGTTGAGACTTGCAAGAGAATGACTGGGAATGGCAGTTAGGGGAGGAGCTATATAGCAGCTTTGCTGTGGGTGGACTCTTGCAGCTTCCTGTTGGGAAGGAGAATATATCCCATAAGTAATGGATGATCCGTGGACTGGATACACTTAACAAGAGAAATCTATACTATTTATATTCACATAGCAATTCATCTCAAGATTTACAAAACAATAACATATGTTAAGTGAATACAGCTGAATCTATAACCTCGTTTAGGCCTGTGGGAAACAAACTGTTGAATTTGAAAATCCAATAGGTTTCCCTCTGTCTGAGTTTGGTGAACCTATTATATACATTGCTTTTCGGAATGTTTTCCAAGGGGGTGATTCTAAATGGACATTTTCCAGATATAGAGTGTTGACAAGTATGTCTAGATACACTGTGTTTAGGTGATTTTGCTTTTATGTTCCTCAGATGTTCGCTCCATCTGATACGAACCTTCCTACATGTCCTGCCTATCTATTGTATGCCACATTTGCAAGATAGAGCATATATGACGTAACTGGAATCACAGGTCATTTTACTTTTAATAGTAAATTTTTTTCCATTGCTATATGACTCTATGCTAGTTGTTCCATGGGAAATATATTTACACATATAGCACACTCTCTTTCCACATTTATATGTTCCCTTTTTACTGAAAATCCGATTTTCCATCTTCTCTCCTAATTTGGGTATATTGGTTACCTTTCTTTTTGTCATCACCACCTTACTTGGGGCTAGTTTTTGTTTATAGGAGGGCGCTCTTCTGAAAACTAATTTTGGTTGTGGCGGCAGTGTTTTATTCAAAATCGGATCTTTTAATAAAATTGGCCAGTGTTTTTTTAAAACTTTATTGATGTTTTTGTGATTAGAGTTATATTGTGTAATAAAAAGTGGTTGTTTATTAAAATTACACTTTTCCTGATTGTCATATTGGTCAGTATTGGGAATTGAAGTTAGTAGTTGTTCTCTATTTAGATCCCTGGCTCTCTGGGAACCCTTGTCAATGAGTTCGATAGGATATCCCTTCTCTATGAATCTTGATGTTAAAATGGGCGCTTGCTGGTCATATTGTTCTACCGTGCTACAATTCCTACGTAATCGACAGAACTGACTGTATGGAATATTAGTCTTCCATTTTGTTAAATGGTTGCTGGAGAAGTGTAAGAAATTGTTGCAATCTACCTTTTTGAAATAGGTAGAGGTGGATATATTGCCCCAAGGGTCCCAGGCAAGTATAATGTCCAAAAATTCTATCTGATCCTTTTATAAGTTATGTGAAAAACTTAGACCCATATTATTGTGATTTAAATATGAAACAAATTCCAATGCTTCTAATTCTGAACCATCAAAAATAAAAATCAAATCGTCTATGTAACGGCCATAGAACACCAGATTGCCCCTCCATTGTGAGTTTTAAATGTATAGGTCCTCGAATTGACCCATAAAAAGATTTGCAAAACTGGGGGCAAATCTGGTGCCCATGGCCGTTCCCTTAATCTGTAAATAAAAAGTGTCTAGAAACTGAAAATAATTATGTTTCAAAATAAAATTTATAAGGGAAATCAAATATTCTTTTTGTATCCCAGGCATGTAGGGATCTCTATTCAAGTATAACTGTGTTGATTTTATCCCTAAATCATGGGATATATTTGAATATAGAGATCCAACATCACATGAGAGCCAAAAATAATTGCCACTATCAACTTTAATGCCGGATAATTTATTGAGTAGGTCTCTAGTATCTTTGATATAGGATGGTAGGTTAATTACGTGCTTCTGAAGATAGATGTCTATATATTCAGACAATTTGTCTGTGATACTGTTGATACCCGCTATTATGGGCCTCCCGGGGGGTACCTTATCATCTTTGTGCAGTTTAGGGAGATGATAATAATATGGGGTGCTTGGGTGATCAGGTGTAAGGTATCTTTTTTCTTTTTTTGTAAGAATATCATCCCTAAGGCCTTGCTCTAATAGGAGGTTGAGTTTCCTAGTAAAATCAATGGTAGGATCATGCGATAGCTTAATGTAGTATTCTCTATTATCCAAAATATGATGGGCTTCTTTTGTATAGTCTGTGTAATTTTGTAGGACTATGCCCCCACCTTTATCCGCCTGACGGATGACCAGATTCTTGTCACCCGTCAGGCTTTTTAGGGCTCTGGCTTCATTAGGCCAGGTTCGTTTTTTCCCCATAATTCTTTTGGGCATGGATTCCAGGTCTTCTAAGACTAATTCCTGATATAGATCAATATAAGATACCTCTTCTTTCGGTGGATAAAAGGTGGAGGGGGGTGCTAGTGAGGTATGAATTATTCCCTCAAATAATTCTTCTGTTAGTTGACTGGGGTCATACGTTATTACAGATGAGGGGTTTCTAGTTTGTTGAGAATTTAACAGAAACGGGACCCCTTCAATGTTTTGTTTTCTTAGGGTCTTAATTGCAAAGTATCTCTGCAACGACAACTTACGGGTGTATTTGTTAAGATCCATGAACAATTCAAATATATTGTGGGGATTGGGGGGACAGTATGATAATCCTCTTCCCAACACCCTTACTTCAACATCTGTAAGATGGTGGGAAGATAGATTGAAAATCCCTTTTTTCAATTTTTGGAGTTTATCTTTTTGGTTGGTTTTCCCTCTCCCTCTCCTTCCCCGTTTGGGTAGGGCCTTTTCTTTTGGTTTGTCCCGGGATTGGGTCTCCTCCATAGAGGTGCCAGATTGGGGGTTCCTAAAAAAACCTCAGCTGGGGGGGTTGGATTATTATCCATTCTAGATGGACCAGGCCTTTCGTCTCTGGGGTGTTCAAAACCATTGTCTTGAACTGAGTTCAGAGCTTGAAATCTGTTGGATATGGGGATATAGTTGGGATTATTATATTCCTGATAGTCTGACATTCTTCTATAATCTCTATCTGTATATGAAGATCTATGTGAACTCCCATTATTACTCTGATGTTGGTTTCTATTGGAATATGTTACATTCTGATGTTGGTGATTATTAGTATAATTGGTATTTTGCATTGTGTTCCTATCTGTAGCAGCATGATGGTTATGGTGGTAATTGTTTCTATTCATATTTTTATTTTGTCGTTTATGTTTCTGAACTGTTGTCCATTCCCCCTTCTGATTGTTTTTAGTTCTATTATAGGTATAAACCTCCCCTTTTCTGTAATCATCCTCATCTCTTTTGAGTTTCAGATTTTTATTAGTTATATTTTCTTTCTGGTACTCATCAATCGATTTAATAGTCTGATTGTTTAGTTTTTGATACTCTGTGTGTTCTTTATGTACCTCCAAATCCTTTTGTACAGAATCTATCTCCAATCCAACCTCATCTACTAGCTGTTGCCTATGAGAGATAAGTAGGTCTATAAGATTGAAAGAGCATTCATCTAGAATACTATACCATTTGGTCAACAATTCTGTATTATTTTTAAAAGAACAGTTCTTAAAAATACGTAGACCCCTAGGGATCTGTTTCTTTTCTTTATATTTTTTTAAAACATCTAAGTCCCACAAATGTCTGTTTTCAATTTTTAACAGATCCTCCAATTTGGAAAACAGACTTTCTATACTGGCATTTATGGTGGGATCTGTAATGGGTTGTATGCTCCCATCATTGCTGGTGGAATTTTGTCTCCTCAATGCTCTTTCAGAAGAGGATAACATGATGGCCCAGCAGCACTCCTATCAAACCAACAAATGGATGGGGAATAACTACTATAGACTGGAAACTCTGTAACAGAGAACCTATGGGAGGCGCTTATTTGACAGGTGGTATGGAGGTCCTAATGTCAAAAACCCATAAAAAATTATAAAAGCAAAACTAGAATATAAAATTAATACATAAATTCTTAAAATCAAATATAAACTTAGTTAAAAGGATTGTGGTAATAGGTATCTAAAAAAATAAAACAAAATGTATATATATATATATATGAATATACACACGTATGCACTGGATAGTATCCAATGAAAGCGGTGCAAATAAAGTCCCAAAAAAAGTCCGTCTGGGAAAGGAGTAAGTGGAAAAGGCAGCTCTCGGTCTTCACTTCACAAGTGATGTAATTTTCTTAGATGGACAACTGTAAAAAACAGAAACAGAGGCACCACATGTGTAGATCAATGGATACCCAAACACAAATCTGGACAAGATACAGGGTACTCACAAGCGTGAAGGCACTCTCTTGTGCCTATTAGAGGCAGGCTGGTATTCTGAACAGCAAACCAGCTGGCTGTGTGAACGAATCCCCGTCAAGATGTCCTGGAAAAGTGGATATCCTGGAAGGCAGTCCTTGCCTAGATGGTTTCCTATAGGTAGGAACAAGGGAGAAAGGCTAAACAGCCTTTGGGTTACTTGGAAGAGAGATTGATGCACATACCAGACTTCGTGAATCATAAAACTAGCATTTATTATACAGAATAAAATAGCCAGTAATGTAGCACATTACAGCTGGTGTGTTAAAATCAAATCTCTTATGGCATATAGAGAAGTACAGCGACGCGTTTCTCGGGGTGAACCCCGTTTCCTCAGGCTTGTATACTCTAACTATGTCTTAATCACCCTTAAATAGGGCTCAGTAACCACATGTTAACAATAAACACTCCCCTTCCTTCCTTCACTGGAACCAATAAGAACCTTCCTTTCCCCCCACTCCCACTTGTTGCAGTAATTGGTAAATATTTACTTATAAAATTTATAAAATTTGTAATTGAGAGTGTGCTACTAGTACCTTAAGATTGGTGTTATATATACAGGTGATCTTAAGGTTTATTTGTCAAAATTACTGTTTCGATTGTGTAAGAAGTTGCCACCGGACTTATGTAAACAAATCGTTTGGTGTATCTAACGCACCAATGATGGCCAAGAAGCATGAGGCTTGTCTCAAAGCCTGAATCCGATTGGTGAGAGTACGGTTATCGATGGACTACATTTCCCATGAATCCTATGAGTTCATTTCGTGGGTGTGGATTGCACTGATTCTTAGTTCACCACCGTCAGCTAAACGTCAGCATGACGGATAAACATTTCATTGCTCAATGCAGATACACACCCACGAATCCAATTGGTTGATGTGGTGTAAACAAACTGTCATCTAGTTGACCAGCAATGTTAAATACGCGAAAAGATATATTTTGAACTCAATATTAAGCCCAAAGAATAATATTATTGGCTGTATGCATAAGTTATAAATAATTACGTGGGATTCAAATGGGTGTAATATATGTATCGCTAATGGTGATGGTATAAATCTATATATGGGGTTAATATACAATAAAAACCGGTGTTAGAAAACTATATCCTGTCTGTCCCTCAACGGGGATCTTGACTTATGTGGTTAATACCCGATACGGTTTTAGTGACCATATCTCTATACTAGACAAGTGCACTCAAATACCAGACACATTGCATATGTTACTTTGACTGATATCTGTGTATATTTATACCCTCTGGGAATCCAAAATAGTAATCACTGAATATAGTGATAGTGAAATAGGGGTGAAAAAAATTTAAATTAACTATATTTTGTGCATGTGATGAAGTGTATATATGTAAACACATATCGTGTTAACGATATGTTGGGTGAATGTCTAAATAATGCCATTATAAAGAAGATTAAAATTGTTTGGTGCTGTTGGGGAATGCCTATAAAACTACGTTATGCGTGTTCATATAATATAAGAGGGGATGTGGTGAACTTATAATAATAAATGGAATAAGTGATACTGGTGTTAGTGTTTATATATAATGTGAGGTGACATATGATGTAAAATTAATAAGTTCATCATTAAGAATGGGGCTATTAGGAATACATAAAAGCGAATGGGGGTGAGAATAAAGCCTCATTATTGTGCTGTATTTGATCACTAAATATAATATGATTGAGGTGATAATTCTGATAAATGTTGTTAGTGTTAGTATATATATATATTTCAAGTGCTCACTATTATGTATGATTGAGCAACAAGTGGGGGGGTGAAAGTCCAGTGTACAAAATCACTAAAGTCCAGTGTACAAAATCACTAAAAGGCCATATATATATATTTATGTATATATATCTCTGTATATTTCCCTTCAACCATATTGGACAAAATTGCTATGTATGATATACCACATTAACCAAAATTGCTGTAAAAGACACATAAAATCTATACTATTAATATTCACATAGCAATTCATCTCAAGATTTACAAAACAATAACATATGTTAAGTGAATACAGCTGAATCTATAACCTCGTTTAGGCCTGTGGGAAACAAACTGTTGAATTTGAAAATCCAATAGGTTTCCCTCTGTCTGAGTTTGGTGAACCTATTATATACATTGCTTTTCGGAATGTTTTCCAAGGGGGTGATTCTAAATGGACATTTTCCAGATATAGAGTGTTGACAAGTATGTCTAGATACACTGTGTTTAGGTGATTTTGCTTTTATGTTCCTCAGATGTTCGCTCCATCTGATACGAACCTTCCTACATGTCCTGCCTATGTATTGTATGCCACATTTGCAAGATAGAGCATATATGACGTAACTGGAATCACAGGTCATTTTACTTTTAATAGTAAATTTTTTTCCATTGCTATATGACTCTATGCTAGTTGTTCCATGGGAAATATATTTACACATATAGCACACGATCTTTCCACATTTATATGTTCCCTTTTTACTGAAAATCCGATTTTCCATCTTCTCTCCTAATTTGGGTATATTGGTTACCTTTCTTTTTGTCATCACCACCTTACTTGGGGCTAGTTTTTGTTTATAGGAGGGCGCTCTTCTGAAAACTAATTTTGGTTGTGGCGGCAGTGTTTTATTCAAAATCGGATCTTTTAATAAAATCGGCCAGTGTTTTTTTAAAACTTTATTGATGTTTTTGTGATTAGAGTTATATTGTGTAATAAAAAGTGGTTGTTTATTAAAATTACACTTTTCCTGATTGTCATATTGGTCAGTATTGGGAATTGAAGTTAGTAGTTGTTCTCTATTTAGATCCCTGGCTCTCTGGGAACCCTTGTCAATGAGTTAGATAGGATATCCCTTCTCTATGAATCTTGATGTTAAAATGGGCGCTTGCTGGTCATATTGTTCTACCGTGCTACAATTCCTATGTAATCGACAGAACTGACTGTATGGAATATTAGTCTTCCATTTTGTTAAATGGTTGCTGGAGAAGTGTAAGAAATTGTTGCAATCTACCTTTTTGAAATAGGTAGAGGTGGATATATTGCCCCAAGGGTCCCAGGCAAGTATAATGTCCAAAAATTCTATCTGATCCTTTTAATCTTCTTTATAATGGCATTATTTAGACATTCACCCAACATATCGCTAACACGATATGTGTTTACATATATACACTTCATCACATGCACAATATATAGTTAATTTAAATTTTTTTCACCCCTATTTCACTATCACTATATTCAGTGATTACTATTTTGGATTCCCAGAGGGTATAAATATACACAGATATCAGTCAAAGTAACATATGCAATGTGTCTGGTATTCGAGTGCACTTGTCTAGTATAGAGATATGGTCACTAAAACCGTATCGGGTATTAACCACATAAGTCAAGATCCCCGTTGAGGGACAGACAGGATATAGTTTTCTAACACCGGTTTTTATTGTATATTAACCCCATATATAGATTTATACCATCACCATTAGCGATACATATATTACACCCATTTGAATCCCACGTAATTATTTATAACTTATGCATACAGCCAATAATATTATTCTTTGGGCTTAATATTGAGTTCAAAATATATCTTTTCGCGTATTTAACATTGCTGGTCAACTAGATGACAGTTTGTTTACACCACATCAACCAATTGGATTCGTGGGTGTGTATGTGCATTGAGCAATGAAATGTTTATCCGTCATGCTGACGTTTAGCTGACGGTGGTGAACTAAGAATCAGTGCAATCCACACCCACGAAATTAACTCATAGGATTCATGGGAAATGTAGTCCATCGATAACCGTACTCTCACCAATCGGATTCAGGCTTTGAGACAAGCCTCATGCTTCTTGGCCATCATTGGTGGGTTAGATACACCAAACGATTTGTTTACATAAGTCCGGTGGCAACTTCTTACACGATCGAAACAGTAATTTTGACAAATAAACCTTAAGATCACCTGTATATATAACACCAATCTTAAGGTACTAGTAGCACACTCTCAATTACAAATTTTATAAATTTTATAAGTAAATATTTACCAATTACTGCAACAAGTGGGAATGGGGGGAAAGGAAGGTTCTTATTGGTTCCAGTGAAGGAAGGAAGGGGAGTGTTTATTGTTAACATGTGGTTACTGAGCCCTATTTAAGGGTGATTAAGACATAGTTAGAGTATACAAGCCTGAGGAAACGGGGTTCATCCCGAGAAACGCGTCGCTGTACTTCTCTATATGCCATAAGAGATTTGATTTTAACACACCAGCTGTAATGTGCTACATTACTGGCTATTTTATTCTGTATAATAAATGCTAGTTTTATGATTCACGAAGTCTGGTGTGTGCATCAATCTCTCTTCCAAGTAACCCAAAGGCTGTTTAGCCTTTCTCCCTTGTTCCTACCTATAGGAAACCATCTAGGCAAGGACTGCCTTCCAGGATATCCACTTCTTCAGGACATCTTGACGGGGATTCGTTCACACAGCCAGCTGGTTTGCTGTTCAGAATACCAGCCTGCCTCTAATAGGCACAAGAGAGTGCCTTCACGCTTGTGAGTACCCTGTATCTTGTCCAGATTTGTGTTTGGGTATCCATTGATCTACACATGTGGCGCCTCTGTTTCTGTTTTTTACAGTTGTCCATCTAAAAAAAAAAAGCCATGCTTCAAGAGAAAGGAATTTCGCAAGAAACTGATCTAATAGAAGCGGCATCAGACTCCAGTATAGATGACCAGTCACAGCCCGCTAACTACTCCTTAGTTCAACAGATTAAGGAAGTTTTTCAAATCGAATTAAAAGCTGCAATAAAAGATATAAGGAGTGATATCAAGGAGATTAGCCAGAGAACCTCAGATCTAGAAGATAAGGTTGGAGAGATTGATGAAGAAATCCCACGTATCCATCATTCTGTGCAAGCTCATCAAGAAAAGATTGAACAATTAGAGTCACAACTTGAAGATCTGGAAAATAGATCTCGGAGATCTAATGTAAGACTCAGAAACTTACCAGAAACTTATGACAAGCTCCAAGAGGTCCTTCATCAGCTACTGCGACGTCTGCTACCAGAAGTAGAGGAAAATTTCTTTTTGATTGACAGAATCCATAGAGCACTAAATAAACCAAAGATTCCCAATACTCCTAGAGATGTCATTCTCAAATTCCACTATTACACCACCAAGGAGCTGTTCTTGCAAGCTACCAGGAAGCATCAGCACATTGACTTTGAGGGCCACCAGTTGCAGTTTTTCACTGACTTCTCTCCTATCACTTTGCGTAAGAGAAGGGACCTCAAACCCGTAACAACAACTCTTATGAAGGCTCAAATTAAATACAGGTGGTCATTCCCATTCAGACTTGTTTTCCTTCACAATAAAACCACTTATTCCTGTACCACTCTAGAAGAAGGCATCGATCTAATTGATCATCTTCGGCTCCAAAGGGAGAACACATCTGTACCCTTGCCACCTAGACCTCCCGGAAAGCAAGGCTCACAAACGTGGAACAAAACTCCTAAGGACACAATACCCTCAGGAAGTGTTGGAGGCCAATTAGGAGAAGAGTCAGAACCACGGGGTCAAGAAGCAACTGTAGGGTGATGAGACCTTTCCCTGCCTGTTGGAGATCTAGTGGACCTGACTATCTCCCCTACTGAACGCTGAAACATGTTACCCCTTCAATGATTTGCCCAGTTGGGGACAAATAGCAAGATTGAACTATCTCTATAGTGAGACTCTATGGACATTTCATATGAGAGTTCAGGTTCCATGTTCTTAAGTTATTTTAGGTAGTATGTTGTTTAGATTGATCTAAATATTGATTAAGTTGGGATTGGTCAGTTATTTACTTTAATGTTGCCTAAACTGACGAGGAAGGGTAAGTTGTTTTTGTAATGCATGGGGGGGGATAATACACTTAAGTTACTATGCTGCTTAAGAGGATCCTCGAATGTATTCATATATTATCCTCTGATAGAGGAGGGGGTAAATCCCTATTCTCCTGACCCTCTTAAACTGGAGCACTTTGGGGAGAACACCCAGCAACCTTAGTTTTAATTCAGTATAACCCCCTCATCCACCTAACCCTAGTAGAAACGTTGTATATCTCAGATGGGTTCCTACTCCCATATCCCCTACCTCATAACCCACAATAGTACCCCATTGACATCACATAAAGCTGTAGCTCCGAATAGCAGTATTTTCCCCCATAGCACATTCCGAATTTCTAATAATAAATCTGGTAATACGCATTTATCCAAAACCATTGTAGATACTTGTGCTAATTTAAACATTTATACACCATGTAACCGTTTAATTATTTAAATATTGTTCACTGAACAATGAAGTATCTCGCACCGATACTAATGTTATTTGTTTGTATGTTCTCTTATGTTGTTCTTTCTCTTTTTCCAGCTTCTTTTTCTTTCTCTGGGGGGACTCGTGTGGTCATAAAAATAAAAGGTGTGGAGAAGAGATGTGACGGTATTCAATTGCACAACTTTTGCCACCGGCTCTGTCAGGTATTGCTTACTCAGAGGATGAGCATTAGGGACTATATTACGCTTGCAAAGATAATTAGGGATGTCAGTTAAAATCATCTCACACAACGTGAGGGGATTACACTCCCACGTTAAACGTAAAAAGGCAATCACAGAATATAAACGTAGGCAGGCACACATTATCATGCTACAAGAGACTCATTTCACATCGACACAAAACCCGAAATACTGGGACTCGGCTTTTCTGATCCAATATCACTCATTTGGCCAAAAGAAAAAGAGAGGTGTATCCATTATTCTACATGCCTCCCTCAACTTCCAGGAGGAAGAGGTAGTTAGAGACTTGGAGGGTAGATTTATAATCTTAAAAGGAAAAATACATGGGACCACTGTTGTCCTGGGAAACATATATGCCCCAAACGAGAATCAGGGTGGTTTTTTAGCTAAAACTAGTAAACTACTGACCTCCTGGAAAAAATACAAAATTATTTTGGGTGGGGATTTCAATTTAACTCTTAATAATAAATTAGATAGAACATCCTCAGAAGGTGCGAGCCCCAAGAAAATCTTAAGTGACTTCATATTAGACCATAATTTGCTAGATGTCTGGAGAATGCATAATCTGGGTACTCGTAATTACACATTCTATTCTACGGCCCACAATTCCTATTCCAGGATCGATGATATCTTTGCCAGTCAAATTTTATGCCCCCTGACGACGGGTGCTGATATAGTACAAACTAGCTGGTCCGATCATTCCATAGTAGAAGTATCATTAGGCGGGTTCTTTGATCCTTCTAGGGAAAGATCCTGGACCCTCGATCCATCCTTACTAAGAAATTAAATATTCTGTCAGAACCTTGTCCGTCAGATTAAACAGTTTTGGTCCATTAATCAGAATTCAACGTCAAACACATTAAATGCATGGGGAGCGTTCAAGGCATTCCTTAGAGGAATCCTAATTAAAGAGAAAGCTAATATAAATAAAGATAAAAGAAAACTAATTAAGGAGAAGAAAATAGAAATTGAAGAACTTAATAGAAAACACATAATAACTAGAAGCCCTGCACTAGCTAAAGTAATTCAAACTAAAAAGGCAGACCTAGATAAGTTACTGGACGAAGAATCACTAGCCTCCTTGAGAATCATTGATGCACATTATTTTGTGTATGCTAACAAACCTGATCGTATGTTAGCTAGGAAAATTAGAAACATTACGAGGAATTCTTCTATTCCCCAGCTCCAATTACCCTCAGGGTCGGTTACCAATAATCCTTTGGATATTGCGAATTCTTTTGCAGATTTTTATCAAACCCTATATAATTTGCCAAAATCTTTAGACCCATCTAGATTAGATAAAATAAAAACATTCCTAGACTCCTGCCATCTCCCTAAACTTGATAATTCCAGCTTAGACGCGCTAAATTCCCCAATCACAACTCAGGAAGTAATTATAGCTATAAAGCAACTTAAAAGCAATAAGGCCCCAGGCCCTGATGGCTACTCGGGAAATTTTTATAAAAAAATTTCAACTGACCTTACCCCTTATTTAGTTGAGTCATTTAACTACATCATGGAAGGAGGGACTATCCCATCGGAACTATTAGCAGCCAGGATATGCGTAGTGCCCAAGCCGGGCAAAGACAAATTCCACTGTAAAAACTACCGACCAATTTCACTTATCAATACGGACCTCAAACTCCTCACTAAGATATTAGCTAATAGATTGAACCCCCACTTACCTAAATTAATTTCAGCAGATCAAGTGGGATTTGTCCTAGGAAGGGAAGCACCTGATAATATCCGTAGAGTAATTGATTTGATTGACTATGCCACTGGCGAGGGAATGCCTTCTCTGTTCCTATCTCTGGACGCAGAGAAGGCATTCGATAGAATTCACTGGGACTATATGTTCGAAACCCTCTCCCACTTCGGAATTTCAGGTTCATTTACAAAAGCTATACGTACTATTTATACTACCCCATACGCATTCCTTAGAATTGCAGGTTATCAATCCAGGAGAATAATTATTCAAAACGGCACTAGACAGGGGTGCCCGTTATCGCCCCTGCTATTTGCTATCTGTGTAGAACCCCTGGCTGCTAGTATTAGAAATAACGAAGATATTGCCGGTATAAGGGTGGGAGGATCTGTCCATAAGTTGTCCTTATTTGCTGACGACATAATCCTAACAATTAGCAAACCCCTATTGTCACTGCCGATCCTATACGATCTTCTAACACAATTTGGCACCTTATCGGGTTATAAGATAAATAATGACAAATGCGAGGCAATTGAGGTTCATCTCCCAAAACATACGAAAAAGCTGTTGGAAATAAATTTTAATTTCAAATGGGCCACCCAAGCTATTAAATATCTTGGAGTCTTCATCCCATATAACCTAAGAGACCTGTATAAACTTAATTACACTCCCCTCTATAAGTCCCTACTAAAAGAAATGAAAACCTGGAGCTCTTATAAGATCTCATTCTATGGCAAAATAGTGGTCAGCAAAATGGTAATCCTCCCAAGGCTCTTATACTTGTTTAGATCACTCCCCATTAATGTTCACTTAAGAGACATTACAGAATTTCAGAAACAAGTGTTGAATTTTATATGGTCTAATAAAAAAGCCCGAATAAATAGACATACTCTCATGAGACATAAAGAGGAAGGAGGGTTAGGAGTACCTGACTTCCAGGCTTATTATAACTCAGCCAGACTGGCGCAAACAACACAACTACTTAACCCTAAAACCAATTTAGCATGGGTTCAATTGGAAAGTGAAATGCTGAATCTCAATCCAATTAGTCAGATGTTCTGGACACACAAAAAAGATAGACCTAGCTTCTGGATGAAATATGTATCGCTGTCACACACCTTAGGTATATGGGATAGCAACCAAACAAAATTTCATCTGATCTCTGAAAACTCACTCTTGACACCCTTAGCAGCATACCCAAATAAATACAGAAGTCAAACACTTGATATTTGGGCCAATAAAGGCCTATACAGGATAGCGGATGCGCTACGAGGTGCAGAAGTTCTCTCATTTACACAATATACCGATCTCATTTCCTCCACACCACAATCCTGGTTTCATTACCTTCAGCTTAAGTCTAGAGTAGAAGCAGTATATAGACCTGGAAACTTACACCCCACCACACTATTTGAGAAAATATGTAGTCACGAAACGAGAGTTAAAGGCGCAATTTCAGATTTATATAGACTCTTATGCTCAAGGAAACCACTAGTTAAATTGAATTTTATTAAAAAATGGGAGACAGAAACTAGCCAATGTATGGATATTAAGAAATGGGCTCAGATAATCCGAAATGGCTTAGCTTGTTCCATTAGTGCAAACTTGAAAGAAAATTATATAAAGGTATTATACAGATGGTATTTGCACCCAAGTAGAATTAAATATCATGATACAACCATAATTCATAATGCTACGAATCTATGCTATCGAGGTTGTCAAGTAGAGGGCACCTATGTCCACATGTGGTGGGAATGCCCTAAGAGCGCGTTAGTATGGAAATCTACTTCTAAGCTGTTAAGTGAAATATTTAACAAACAAATAACACTGACTATGGCACAGGCCCTACTACACTTCCCCATTCTAGGGCTATCAAAACACTCCTTAAAACTGGTGGGTATCATATGCACAGCTACCAGAACAATTATAGCAAAGTATTGGAAAACCCCTATTCCTCATTATAATGTTATTCTTAATAAAATTAGATTTTACTATCAAATGGCAAACATCGCGTCCTCACTGCTAGATAATAGAAACAAATTTTTGAGGATCTGGGAGGAATGGATTGTATGGGAAGATACAGTTAGAAAACAGAATAGACGAAGAGTTAGAAACCAGGAGAACTAAGAAGTGGTTATAAGATTGAAATGGCCTGGCGAGTACCCCTCAGAACTCTCCCCTCTCTCTCTTTTCTTTCTTTTTCTTTTTTTCTCTTTTTATCTGTGGACTCTCTTGTCCTCCTCCTATCTTTATTAGTTTGTCTATGACTACTTAAATTTGAAAGATATTAAAAATAAATTGGGGCACGCAATATGCATGGTAATAGTGGGAGAGGCTAAGATAACTGTCGGCCCACCGGGCAAATGCCCGGTATGCCCTAGGGTCAGTCCGGGCCTAAACAGAGCTTTATTCCTATCTTGAATTTCATCCAAGGAAGTCTCAACTTGAAGAGAATCAGACAAGGCGTTGAACCAAAGAGATGCTGCACTAGTCACGGTGGCAATACAAACCACAGGTTGCCATTAGAGACCTTGATGAACATAAATCTTTTTCAAATAAGCCTCCAGCTTCTTGTCAATCGGACCCTTAAAAGAGCAGCTATCTTCAATAGGAATAGTGGTTCTCTTAGCCAAAGTGGAACTGGCCCCTTCAACTTTGGGTACAGAATACCAAGGGTCTTTAATGGAGTCCATGACAGGAAACATTTTCTTAAAAATGGGAGACGGGGAAAAAGACACCCCTGGTTTCTCCCATTCTTGTGAGATAATCTCCCTAGCACGGTCCGGCACAGGAAAAACCTCCGAAGTGGAAGGTTCATCAAAGAAACTATTAAGTTTACTAGATTTCTTAGGCGTGACAATGACAGAGGTATCGGAGTCATCTAAAGTAGCTAAAACCTCCTTTAACAATACACAAAGGTGTTCAAGCTTAAATCTGAAGGATACCACAACATGGCAGCTCCCATTGTTTTATAGACACAAAAAATTTACACTTATTTTGTCACTATTTAAAGAGTTAATGAAACTTTAAAAAATACATCTGCATTTATTCTCAGACTAATCTTTTCTTTCACTGCATCATTCTATATAGCATGTATTTAGTGTTTAATGTCCCTTTAAAGAAAAGCATTATATTCCAAGTCAAATGATTAACTTGGTGAAAAATATCAGCAGGAAAATGTGGCTTAAACAAAAGATATATACAATGACCAATCTACATGCATCTTTGACTTTACCATATAATTGTTCATCTATGGTGAAAACTACTGCTCAAAGTAAACTATAGTATTCGCTTAAAAAATAATAATAAAAAAGGTTACATATTTTTAACCTATCATTTCATTCTCTCAAGAGTTTACATTACAATGTAGTTTTCCGGTTACTTGAGTTTCTGTAAGGAAAAGAATTGCAACAAAGAAAAATTATTAAACTCAAGAAATGTTCGTTCTTAGAAATGAATTGATTTAACAGCAAGAACTGCTTCAATGCTTTTTAATAGTATTCTATTGTTCAAGTCAAGGGCGTTCATCATATAGAACATGAGATAGGTAAAGAAAGAACTATGAATATTATTGTCACAATCTTATCTCTCTAATTGGGAGAGAATTATGCTTTTTTGTTCTGAAATATTTCATTTTGTGATATTTTAAATGTGTATTCAACCAATTGTAAATATTAAAAGTGAACAATGAGCCTTTTGAAAAGGAAATCTTCAGTATGATTAAAGTACCTAATTTTTGATGATATTAGGAGCTTAGTAAAATCATGTTAGCATCTCATGTACTGTATAAAAATGATGAAAATGTATAGTTTTTAAGTTGCCAAAGTTACAGTGATCCAATGGGCCTTGTTTAATTGCCAAGAAAAAAAAGTAGCATTAACTATGTTTTTCTTATCTTTGCCCTTACCTCAATCCCTGTCAAACCTATTATAATATTCGTATGTACATACATAATGTAATTATATATTTGTGACTTATTTTAATGGGACATTAAACACTAAGAGGCCTATGTATCAAAGGTCTTGTGATCCTGATCCAACAGTGCGGATCAGGTCCGCAAGACCTCGCTGAATGCGGAGAGCAATACGCTCTCTGTATTCAGCATTGCACCCCCTGCAGACTCGCGGGCAATCGGCCTCCAGCAGGGAGGTGTCAATCAACCCGATCGTACTCGATCCGGTTGAATTGTGGTGATTCCTGTCTGCCTGTTCAGAGCAGGCAGACAGGGTTATGGAGCAGCGGTCTTTTGACCACTGCTTCATAACTGCTGTTTCTGGCGAGTCTGAAGACTCGTCAGAAACACGGACCCACAAGTTCCATACGGAGCTTGATAAATGGGCCTCTAAATACTTGCTAAATAGAACATTATACTCAAAGCAAAGATTAGACAAAGTCTAATTTGCAGATGTTTTTAAAATATATATATATTAGTTGTTTAAATATTAGGAAAAATTGAAAATTTTAGTATCCATAATGCAATGAGCACCACCATATTGTAATCTAAATTTACTTATCTGTTGAGGCCAATCAAGGACGGCTATAAATGGGTAACTAGAGTGTGCAACTATTGACTATTGACAGTGTTAAATCTAGAGTATGCCCTTTCACTTCTACAAGTAATAGGAAAGCCCACAATTTTTTGTGTTAAATTACAGGAAAAGGAGGCAATAGATAATTTGATATACAGTATGTGTACATTGCAAATGTGTTTTTTTACTACACATGGTAAACATTTTACAGCACCATCTCAATGTGTTTAATGTCTTATTTTAACAATACCTCAGTAGAGAAAAATGTTTAAATATTCTACCGCTATGTACTATAGAAGTATCAATAGTTCTAGACTTCTCACAGTCTATACTATAATTGTGTTTGTAAATTGTCCGTCGTCGTCGAATGTTGGCTGCGCACACAGCCAAAAGAATCCACAAAAAAAACTAACCTTCTGCACAAAGTATTAACAAACACCTAAACCGCAAACCCCCATATTGCAAAATAATAAAGTAATTAACCCCTATTCCGCAAATAACTATTAAAATATCAACCCCTTAACCGTCAACCACACACATCGCAATAAACCTAATTAACCTATTACCCGCTAAACCGCAAACCCACCCACATTGCAATAAACCTATTTAATCTATTAACTATTAAACCGCAAACCCCCCACATTGCAATAAACCTAATTAACCTATTAACCCCTAAACCGACAAACCCCCCACAATGCAAATAACTAATTTAATTACTAAGCCCTCTAAATTAACCCCAATTACTACTAAATTACAGTTAAAATAAAAAAAACTAACATTAAATTACAAAAAATAAAAAGTCTAACATTACAGAAAAAAATAAACAAAATTATCAAAAATAAAAAAAAATTATACCTAATCCCTATGAAAATAAAAAAGCCCCCCCAAAATAAAAACACCCCCTAAACTAAACTACCAATAGCCCTTAAAAGGGTCTTTTGTAGGGCATTGCCCTAAGTTAAACAGTCTCCCCTAACAGTAAAAAAAACCCCACCCACCAAACCCCCCAAAATGAAAAAACTAACACTAAAAAACCCTAAACTCCCCATTGCATTTGTATGGGCATTGCCCTTAAAAAGGGCATTCAGCTCTTTTACAGCGCCCAAATCTCTAATATTAAAAATAAAAAAAAAATAGAAAATGATGGAGCCGCCTGGAAGAAGACCTTCTCCGCTGGCCTTCAGGAACGGTGAGTACCTATTTGCAGCTTAGTGTTAGGATTTTTTAAAAATTTTTTTTTTAAGATTAGGGATTTAATGGGCTGGAAAAGAGCTGATTGCCAGAGAGAAAGAGAGAGACAGACAGACAGACAGAGAGATAGTGTTAGTTTTTTTTTTATTTTGGGGGGTTTGGTGGGTGTGGGGGTTTTACTGTAAGGGGGTAATTGGTAATTTGTTTAGATAAAAGAGCTGTTTAACTTAGGGCAATGCCCTAAAAAAGCCCTCTAGGAACAATATATAGGGGGGGCACATAAGATACCACAGTCAAAACTGGGGGGGCACTAATAATTTTCACCACTAAATTATACCACTGAAAAAAACCTAAATATATATATATATATATATATATATATATATATATATATATATATATAAGATTCCAAAATACCAGAGTAATGCGGTATGTAATGATACCTTTTTATTGTATTAACCTAATACTAAAAAGACAAGCTTTCGAGAGTTTTCCTTTCTCCCTCAGGTATTGTTTCAGACCCGAGAAAGAGAGGAAAACTCTCAAAAGCTTTTCTTTATAGTTTAAAGCAATTTCAGCAAACACCAGGGCTCTATAAATCAGGGTTCTTCAAACTTTTTTTCCCCAAGACCCAGTGCCATGATACCACATACCTTTGTGACCCTATTTTTGTGTTTGGTCTGAAAACACACACAAACACCCTCATACAACACACATACCACACCTCACCATCACACTACACAGACACACACCATACTCACCCTCATTCTACACACACACCACACACTTTAATACAGCACACACACACCACACATTTAATACAGCACACACACCACACACTCACCCTCATCCTACACGCACACAATCATACAAAACACAACCTCATACTACACACACATACAACACAAACACACCACTCACCCTCATACACACCACACACACCACTCCCCCTCATACAACACACACACCACTCCCCCTCATACAACACACACCACTCCCCCTGATACAACACACACCACTCACCCTTATACAACACACACCACTCACCCTCATACAACACACACACACCATACTCATACAACACATACCAGACTCACCCTCATTCGACACTTACACCACTCTCACCCTCATACCACACACACACACACACACCACACACATACAAAACACACACACCCTCATACTACACACACCACACATACCCTCATACTACACACACACCACACACTCACCCTTATACAACATAGACACAATCACCCTCATACAACACACACACACACAAACCACACACTCACCCTCATACAACACACACACACACAAACCACACACTCACCCTCATACAACACACATACCTCAGCACACACACTCTCATTCAACACACACAGCAGTGCAACTGTAGCAGATTCTTGTAAAAATACAGTATGCCCCCTACCATTTATGCCTTTAAAAACCACCTCTCTGCAATATACACTGTGAAGCAGCACATAGTGAAACCAGGGCAGCATTTCACTATTATAGTAAGACCTGCAGCTGTATTACATAAATCACCCAGGTATATACCCTGCCATACCGGCAACTTCCCTAAAGGTATATATATATATATATATATATATATATGGGGGGGGGGAGTATGAATTGTGAAGGAGAGAATCCAACACAAAGCAAAAGGAAGTTAGCGCTGAGTGTTTCTATTTAACTCTGATTGGAGTTTCGGGAACCTGGAAGAGCAGCTGTAATTTGGAGTGTATGAAGGAATTGATTGCTCAATGGAGGGCAAGGAAATCCTAACAAACAGAAAAAATGCAAGAGGAGAGGGTGTAAAACAGCGCTTATCCTAGGTACAAATCCCTAGTCTCACTGGCGATATTGGTTATAATTATAAGTAAATATAGGTGTATATGAGTGTATCCGGATACTCTGTCAAATACAAAATTTACACAATGTGTTGTCACTTGTATTAGAAGTGGTACCATTTCTAATACAAGTGACAACACATTGTGTAAATTTTGTATTTGACAGAGTATCCGGATACACTCATATACACCTATATTTACTTATAATTATAACCAATATCACCAGTGAGACTAGGGATTTGTACCTAGGATAAGCGCTGTTTTACACCCTCTCCTCTTGCATATATATATATATATATATATATATATATATATATATATATATATATATATAAATATATTAATATATTTTTATGTATATATATTGATATATTTATATATATATATATATATATATATATATATATATATATATATATATATATATATATATATATATATATATATCAATAAATAATGGTTTAATCCTGTATATTGTGTTGTTAATTTTAAAATATTTATTTTATTTTTGCAAATAAACAAAAATTAGCTGAAAAAATTTTTATGCAACAAAAAATTCTGAAAGGACCTCAGTTTGCATTTCAATTGGTGGGCAATTGGTATTGCTGGTGTTACAAGCTGTATGGGTTTCCTCTGAAGTACTCTGTTACAGTGCATGGGCTACTGGGGACTGGGTATACTTGTCTCCTGGGCTAAAATCTGCCAGTCTTCCCCCCTCTGCACACGGCACCAGTCTATTTATCTGACTGTTAAGTTTTTTAAATATATTTTCAAAGGTATTCCTTACCTTAACTCACAAACAAACAACCCCTCCTTAGGGGACTTGAGGCTGCTTTGTGCAACTGCAAATGGTGCAACTACGAAGCCCCCTGGGCCCTTATCCCCTGGTCGTGCATCTGCCCGCCCCCAGACCACTGCTGCGGCTCAGCAGCTGCCCTGAGTGCCCTCATACCTCATCTACACAGTACCGGTTGTTCCGGCTGGGCGGAGTCTGGGTCGGGTGTCACTCACGGGCTTAGCTGAGCTCATTTCACTTTGTGTGTCAGCCTGTCAGGAGTCATCATGCGGCGCCATTCAGTCATCAAGGACCATCGATCCCACGATTTCCTGTGCAGCACACTGAACAAGCAAGCCCCATGAGCTGTGTGCACAGTGCGCAGAAACAACAATTAAAAAAACAAAACTCCACCACTGCATTATGCAAGTGCCGGGGCTGGCGGGGGGGGGGGCGGGGGGGGGGGGGCAAGCCATAGTTCGGGGGGGGGGGGGGGGGGAAATGCCCCCCTTGCCCCCCTGTAGTGACGCCACTGCTTTCAAGGGCTATTGGTAGTTTAGTATTAGATTAGGGGGTGTTTTTATTTTGGGGGGATTTTTTATAGGGGTATTAGTTTAGGTTTACATTTTTTTATTTTGGATAGCTTTGTTTATTTTTTTCTGCAATTTTAATTCTTTTCTTTTTTGTAATTTTAGCTTTGGGGGTTGTAGTTTTATGTTAAATAGACTGCCCTCTGGGCAGGCTTATCGCCTAGTATTAAATAACCATTGGCTAGATTTAGAGTTTTGTCGGTAAAGACCCGCGTAGCTAACGCAGATTTTTTTTCCCAACGCACCCTTAAGACAACGCTGGTATGTAGAGTTGTCTGAAGGGCTGCGTTAGGCTCCAAAAAGGGTGCGTTGAGCCGAATGTACCGCCACTTCAACCCTCAATACCAGCGTTGCTTACGGTAGCAGTAAGCTGGCAAAACGTGCTCATGCACGATTCTCCCATAGGAAACAATGGGGCAGTTTGGGATGAAAAAAACCCTAACACCTGCAAAAAAAGCAGCGTTATGCTCCCAACGTAGCTCCATTGTTTCCTATGGGGGAACACTTTCTAAGTCTGCACCTAACACCCTAACATGAACCCCGAGTCTAAACACCCCTAATCTTACACTTATTAACCCCTAATCTGCCGCCCCCGCTATCGCTGACACCTGCATTTTATTATTAACCCCTAATCTGCCGCTCCGGACACCGCCGCAACCTACATTATCCCTATGAACCCCTAATCTGCTGCCCCTAACATCGCCGACCCCTATATCATATTTATTAACCCCTAATCTGCCCCCCCAACATAGCCGCTACCTTACCTACACTTATTAACCCCTTATAGAACCCCTAATCTGCCGACCGGACCTCACCGCTACTCTAATAAAGTTATTAACCCCTAAACCGCCGAACTCCTGCCTCGCAAACGCTATAATAAATAGTATTAACCCCTAATCTGCCCCCCCAATGTCGCTGCCACCTAACTTCAAGTATTAACCCCTAATCTGCCGACCGTACCTCGCCGCTACTCTAATAAATGTATTAACCCCTAAAGTTAAGTCTAACCCTAACACCCCCTAAGTTAAATATAATTTTAATCTAACAAAATAAATTAAATCTTATTAACTAAAGTATTCCTATTTAAAACTAAATACTTACCTGTAAAATAAACCCTAATATAGCTACAATATAACAAATAATTATATTGTAGCTATTTTAAGATTTATATTTATTTTATAGGCAACTTTGTATTTATTTTAACTAGGTACAATAGCTATTAAATAGTTAACTATTTAATAGCTACCTAGTTAAAATGATTACAAAATTACCTGTAAAATAAATCCTAACCTAAGTTACAATTAAACCTAACACTACACTATCAATAAATTAATTAAATAAATTACCTACAATTACATACAATTAAATAAACTAAACTAAATTACAAAAAACAAACAAACACTAAATTACAAAAAATAAAAAAAAGATTACAAGAATATTAGGCTAATTACACCTACTCTAAGCCCCCTAATAAAATAAAAAAGCCCCCCAAAATAATAAAGGTCCCTACCCTATTCTAAATTAAAAAGTAACCAGCTCTTTTACCAGCCCTTAAAAGGGCTTTTTGCAGGGCATGCCCCTAAGTAATCAGCTCTTTTGCCTGTAAAAAAAAATACAACCCCCCCAACATTAAAACCCACCAGACACATACCCCTACTCTAACCCAAACCCCCTTAAATAAACCTAACACTACCCCCCTGAAGATCTCCCTACCTTGAGTTGTGTTCACCCAGCTGGGCACTGATGGACCAAAAGAGGACATCCGGAGCGGCAGAAGTCTTCATCCTATCCGGGCAGAAGAGGACATCCGGACCGGCAGACATCTTCATCCAAGCGGCATCTTCTATCTTCATCCATCCGGAGCGGAGTGGAGCCATCTTCTTCCAGCTGACGCGGATCCATCCTCTTCAACTGACGCCTACTCGCCGAATGAAGGTTCCTTTAAATGACGTCATCCAAGATGGCGTCCCTCAAATTCCGATTGGCTGATAGGATTCTATCAGCCAATCGGAATTAAGGTAGGAAAAATCTGATTGGCTGATTAAATCAGCCAATCAGATTCAAGTTCAATCCGATTGGCTGATCCAATCAGCCAATCAGATTGAACTCACATTCTATTGGCTGTTCTGATCAGCCAATCGAATGCGAACTCAATCTGATTGGCTGATCCAATCAGCCAATCAGATTTTTCCTACCTTAATTCCGATTGGCTGATAGAATCCTATCAGCCAATCGGAATTCGAGGGATGCCATCTCAGATTACGTCATTTAAAGGAACCTTCATTCGGCGAGTAGGCGTTGGTTGAAGAGGATGGATCCGCGTCGGCTTGAAGAAGATGGCTCCGCTCCTCTACGGATGGATGAAGATAGAAGATGTCGCTTGGATGAAGATGTCTGCCGGTCCGGATGTCCTCTTCTACCCCGCAAAAGGCCCTATTAAGGGCTATTTGTAATTTAGTATAGGGTAGAGCATTTTATTATTTTGGGGGGCTTTTTTATTTTAGTAGGTGTAATTTAGATTAGGTGTAATTAGCTTAAACTTCTTGTGATTTTTTTTTCTCCGTAATTTAGTGAGTTTTTTTTCGTAATTTAGTTTATTGTATTTAATTGTAATTAATTGTAGGTAGTTTAGGTAATTTATTTAATGATAGTGTAGTGTTAGATGTAATTGTAAATTAGGTTAGGTTTTATTTTACAGGTAATTTTGTACTTATTTTAGCTAGGTAGTTGTTAAATAATTAATAACTATTTAATAACTATTGTACCTAGTTAAAATAAATACAAAGTTGTCTGTGAAATAAATATAAATCCTAAGCTAGCTACAATGTAACTATTAGTTATATTGTAGCTATCTAATGGTTTATTTTATAGGTAAGTATTTAATTTTAAATAGGAATAATGTATTTAATTGTAGTTATTTAATTTAGATGTATTTAAATTATATTTAAGTAAGGGGGGTGTTAGGGTTAGACTTAGGTTTAGGAGTTAATAACTTTATTATAGTAGCGGCGACGTTGGCGGCGGCAGATTAGGGGTTAATTAATTTAATATAGTTGCAGTGACGTTGGGGGGCAGATTAGGGGTTAATAACTATAATGTAGGTGCAGCGGTGTTGAGGGCGGCAGATTAGGGGTTTATAACTATAATGTAGGTGGCGGCAGTGTTCAGAGCGGCAGATTAGGGGTTAATAGTATAATGCAGGTGGCGACGATGTCGGGGGCGGCAGATTAGGGGTAATAAGTGTAATATTAGGGGTATTTAGACTCGGGGTTCATGTTAGGGTGTTAGGTGCAGACATATTTTTTCTTTCCCCATAGGAAACAATGGGGCTGCGTTAGAAGCTGGACGCTGCTTTTTTGCAGGTGTTAGGTTTTTTAAGCCAGCTCAGCCCTATTGTTTCCTATGGGGAAATCGTGCATGAGCACGTTTAGCCAGCTTACCGCTACCGTAAGCAACGCTGGTATTGAGGTGAGATGTGGAGCTAAATTTTGCTCTACACTCACCTTTTTGCGGCTAACGCCAGGTTTAAAAAGAAACATAATACCAGCGTTGGCTTAAGGTAGCGTTAGAAATAAAAGCCTTGTTAGCCCCGCACCCCTGTTAACGCCAAACTCGTAATCTCGGCAAAAGTTTTTTTAAGAATTTATATGCAGCCATTGAAAAAAAAAGAACCCCCCAAAGGTAGAAAGAAAAACATGTTACTAATGGTATTGATTGACTTGGTACAAAAACTGGGGAGTAAATTCATAGATATTTAGAAAATACACAGTGTCTCCAATAAATGTTCATTCCATGCCATCCTGAAAATGATATATCTAACAAAATTGCTTAAAAAAAAAAAGTCATAAGGGTTAGGCCCCCATGAACAAAATATTAAAAATGATCATGATAATTATGGTAAACGCTTTTGGCATGTTGGATGTAAAAATAAATCTGCAAGTTTCCCCATAACAAATGCAATGACATTTTATAGAATTTGAACATGAAAAGATGGACTAGTTTTGAAGCCTCGAAATGTATGCCATATCATGCCTCATGGTTACCATCCAAATCCAGTTATACATTAAATGAAATAGTATTCCTTTTGTTATGTACAGCATAATGATCTGGAAGCCTTACATATTTGAACACATGTTTTGAGCTGGTCTGTTTTATAACAGAAAAAAAATCATTTTTAAACACAGAGGGACAAGTATGAAAATCACAGTGCATTGAACTCTTCAAATATTTACCTTTTTTTAAAATATTCCCGGATTGCACTTTGTTAGAAAAATAAATTGAAGAAAAAAAAAAGTTATGACTTAGTTAGTAACATTTAATACTTGCATACTTAGATTTAAAAAAAAATGTATGTCAAGAAAGATCCGGATCACATTTTACATACAATTTGGCAATGGGACTCGTTAATGGATTTATAGCTTTATTGAGGCGTGCTGTTTTTAGAAATATCAGCTTTCATTTTGATTGGCCGGCATTCCCAAGCAATAAAATAACTACTTGTGGAATTATGAAACTAGTTCCCTCCCAATTAACTGTATTCCATCAAATTTTTCTTAGCCTATACACTTGTTGTCATGACCCATTAAAAATTCTGCATAGTTATATTTACAAGTCTCCACAAGCACCACATGTTAGGAAACTTGCAATCATATATCCTACAGTTCATTGGCTAAGAGTCCTAGGATTTATGGCACCAAAAAAGTTACAACTTTAAAGGGACACAATTGTCAAAACTGAAATGCACTTTAAAGTGTTGCAATTTTCTTTGTGCAATAGACATGTATTAGCTCAAATACTTCCGATAAAAGCTATTACTAAAGTGCATGCAACATACAGAGCATAAACATGTTGTAGCAAGTAAACTCCAATCTTGCATTCAAAATAAAAATGGGAGCTGCTAAAAATAATCTTTATTGGTTTAAAATTTTAAAACATAGGCTCACACAATCTTAGAAAAATCAGGTGATTGCAGATATGCTGTGCAAGCCTAACGCGTTTCGGCGCCAATAGCCTAACTCATAAACAATGTGCCCCCCATATCCAAACCTCTATATACTTCCTATAAAATTCATTGGTTACATACTTGTCAATCAACACACTCCTTATGGAGTATGTAAAGCACCAGAGCTTGATGTATTCCAAAATGGTAACTAATTAATTAATATAAAACATAAACATATTAAACATTGTGATATAGTATGCAAACACCACTAGTTTAACACACAAGGTGAACAAATATAAATGATAAAAGCCATTCAACAGAATATTCAATATAACTGTGGGCAATGGGGTAAGTATTATCTAAATCATTATTATTTTAAAGTTCCCCGATGTGAATATGGATGTAATCTTTGCTAGCATTACATTTTTAATACACAAGCTTTTACTAATTATCAGTGATTATTGACACCTTAAAGCTAACAAGACTCAATTTATGTCACTGCCAGAAATTTAGATCATCCCCTTCATTATTCATACTTTGGGGTCTGCAGGTACCAAGAGTAAATATCCACACAGCTTCCCTTTTAAAGAATGCCTGTACTCTATCGCTCCCCTCGGTTTAATTTTCACCAAATTCTTAAATGTTTTATTGCATGGATGACACCTTGTACTAGTTTGGCGCTAGTAAAATCATGGTTACAGAATAGTTCACTTTCACAGTAACTATTGAGCCAGTAGGCTGATGTGAGTTGATGCAGTCACAAGTTACTGGAAGTTGATCTCTGGTAGACTTGAGATGCACACAGTGAATGAGGAGCAGCGCTACTGCTGAAGGGTACTAAGCATTGCTCTGATGAGGACTAAGCACAGTAATTTTATAAGCAACAGTGATTGTGTTATGTGTCATTGTGTTGCCCGTGTGTGTGCGTGTATATATATATATATATATATATATATATATATAAATTGAAGCAAATTGTAGCGGCAGTACTGGTGAAAGGACCGGGAGAGATTGTGTAGTTAAAAGTCAAATTTTATTTCATATTAGTGTTAAAAATTCAAACACACAGGCACAGCAAACAAATGTCAACTCAGCTGACGCGTTTCCCGCCCCACAGGCAGTTCATCAGAGATTCTCCAAAAAGTGTTGAATTATATATATTTATACACTTACCTACCTTATGGTTTGGGACATTATTTGTGAAAGGTAGCCTAGAGTTTGCAACTAGGGGTTTCTTTGTTGTTATAAACTACAATCATGTGCTTGTATTGGTAGATAATGATTTAGGAACCTTGTCTCATATTGTCAGAGTGTTTTTCCAGTGATCCCAATCCTCCAATGCTTCTACCGTTAATACCCTTAAAGCTTGAAATTGTTACCTTCTGATTACGTTATCCAAAAATCTAATTCCTAAAATTAATGACAAACACACTTTGGGGGTTTAGTGATTTAATTACATGTTGATGAACTTAGGTGTTAGGGTTTAAGCTGTATATGTTCTGCTTTGATTAATTAATTTATTTACACAGATTATTTAAGAGATTTACATAATTAGATTCTTCAGCTGCTCTAAGTGCAGCATAAAGTTTTATGCAATGTTTGCGAGCTAAAAAAAGACTACAATTCCTAGATAGACCATTCAGTACTTAGGGCTTCATTTAACAAGTTACTTCTTTACTGTCCTCACCCTCTCAGCCACCTCAGAAGTAGATCAGTTAAATCCTCTGAAACTGATTTCTCTGGGATAATTGACAAGCCCTGCTCTCACACAATTGGTTGCACAATAGTAGGGGGAGTGGCTGGAAACTTGTCCGTCTGCTACTTAATAAATAGAACCTGTAACCTGATCTTAAAGGGACAGTTCACCCAAAAACTTTCTCCCCTTTAAATTATTCCCAATGATCCTTTTTACCTGCTAGAGTGTATTAAATTGGTTGCAAGTAGCTCCTTTACTCATATTTCAGCATTTGAAATAGCGGATTTAGCTTGTGGTTTCCCAACCTATACTGAAAGTTTTGATACTAGCGTATACGCTATTGACAAGCCTAAGTAAACACAGCCAGCAGAAGAGATTACACCCTCAGTGGGGGCATGATAGTTAAGTAATAAAATGATAATTTTCCATTGTTCTCTCTATGTATTGAGCTTTGGTGTTCCAGACAAATATAAGATAAGGAAGCAAGTGTGTGTACATGAAAGTGATAACATAATGAGATCTGATATTACCTGAAGCTCAACCCATTGTAATAGGCTGTGGTTTCAAAGCACAAAACCAGCTACTTCAGATACACAAATAAACCCGAAAATGCAATTTCTCAAATATTTTATACTCTGCAGTTGCAATAACAAGTAATTTAAAATACATTTATGGAAAAACAATTTTACAGTGTACTGTCCCTTTAACAAGTAATTAAGACGAGTGTGTCCTGGGGCTCAATATTCATTTCACAATGACAGTTTAAAATGTTTGGGCACCAGCAGCAGATATCTTCTGAGGACCTGTATAAGCAGCAGTTTTGAGTTCCCGTCGCTTTTTTGAAGCACTATACTTTGGATTATCTTCTGAGGTCAAACTTGAAAGAAATGTTTTTTGTTTTTTTCAATTTATACATTTTGTATAAGAGCCACCCCCTTATATTCCAGATGATGGTAAATCGTTGCTGGTGAGTGTTACTAGGATGAGCCAAGTCAAAATTGTATCAGTCTTACTCAAATTTCCAAATCTTTAGCATCCACAAAACTTCATTTTCTTGCATTACTACTTTTAACAAAGATGGTATATAGCTAGACATGGAAGTCTTATAACCTTCTGAAAAGTTGGAGTTTAAAGGGACAGTAAACACCAAGTAATAACAAGACATTTCTGTTGTGTTGCTACAGAATAGCATATCAGCTAAGTCTAAACATTTTTAAAACAAATATACATCCTTTTTATAGCATTGTTTTCAATAGCTAAAACCACCATTTGACAAATTTGGAAAAGACAACCCAGGCTTGAGTCTGCAACAAAGTTAGTCACAGTCGCAATGTTAGTATAAAATGCTTTGTTTTGCGGTCTTGAGAGGTCAAGTAGGGTGAATTTCAAATTGAAAGAATTACAAAATCCACAACTTTCATAGCTAAATTAAATGAAAAGGGGAAAATAAAAAATGAAAGTATAATGTATAGTTATTTCTTTACACATAACTAAAAAAAATGACTGTCCCTTTAAGAGTATTTGGCCCTTGTAAAAAGGGATCAGTCTTCACTGGTGATAGCTTTGAGATAAGAGTATTGGGTAAATTTGATCTAAAAGCAATTGTAATGAATTAAAGGGACATAATACCTATGTGCTAATTCACTTAAAAGTGATGCAGCATAACTATAAAAAGCTGACAAGAAAATATCACCTGAGCATCTCTATGTAAAAAGGGAAGATATTTTGAGGCCTATTTATCAAGCCGTCAACTTTCTTGCATTCGACGGCACCAATAAGCTTGTCTAACATCGCCTAACATCGCGGCCGCGTATCTCAATACGCTCTCCATATTTATTAAAAAAGCCGACAAAAAGCCATGCACCAAGTACGGGGCAATGAGCAGCAGACTGTTGTTAACTAGCAGTCATTGATCTCGCTGCTATTCGGCTTTTTACCAACTTTATTTATACCCTGTCACTAAACACAGCCACTATACTAAAACCCCTATCCCGCTGCTCCCGGACCCTGTTGCAACTAAATAAAAAGTATTAACCCCTATCCCGCTGCTCCTGGACCCCACCGCAACTAAAAAAAAGTATTAACCCCTATCCCGCCGCTCCGGACCACATCACTACCACTAACTAAACCTATTAACCACTAAACCGCCTGCCCCCCACATCGTCATAAACTAAATTAAGCTATTAACCCCTTAACCTAACAACCCGCTAACTTTACATTAAAATTACAACATCCCTTTCTTATAATAAATTTAAACTTACCTGTAGAATTAAAATAAACTACATTAAACTATTAATTAACCTTAACTATTATACTAAAAATACATTAAACTACTAATTAAATTAACTATATTACATATTTAAAAACCTAACCCTACTCAAATTATTTAAATCTACAATTAAAAATTTCTAAATTACAAACAAAATAAACACTAAGTTACAAAAAATAAAAAACACTAAGTTACAAAAAATAAAAAAACCACAGTATCAAAATAAAAAAGAATTACACCTAATCTAATAGCCCTATCAAAATAAAAAAAGCCCCCCCAAAATAAAAAAACCCTAGCCTACAATAAACTACCATTATGGGGCATTACCATAAAGAAATGAGCTCTTTTACCTGTAAAAAAAAATACAAACACCCCCCAACAGTAAAACCCACCACCCACACAACCAACCACCCAAATAAAAACCCTATCTAAAAAACCTAGACTCCCCATTGCCCTGAAAAGGGCATTTGTATGGGCATTGCCCTTAAAAGGGCATTTAGCTCTTTTACTGCCCAGACCCTACTCTAAAAATAAAACCCACCCAAAAAAACCTTAAAAATATCTAACACTAACCCCCGACAATCCACTTACAGTTTTTTTTACAGGTAAAAGAGCTGATTTCTTTTGGGCAATGCCCTGCAAAAGGTGCTTTTAAGGGCCATTGGTAGTTTATTGTAGGCTGGGGGGGTTTATTTTGGGGGGCTTTTTTATTTTGATAGGGCTATTAGATTAGGTGTAATTCTTTTTTATTTTTGATACTGTGGTGTTTTTATTTTTTGTAACTTAGTATTTTTTATTTTTTGTAACTTAGTGTTTATTTTGTTTGTAATTTAGAAATTTTTAATTGTAGATGTAGGGTTAGGTTTTTAAATATGTAATATAGTTAATTTAATTGGTAGTTTAATGTAATTTTGGTATAATAGTTAGGGTAGGTTAATTAATAGTTCAATATAGTTTAATTTACTTGTAGGATAATAGTTAGGGTAGGTTAATTAATAGTTTAATATAGTTTAATTTAATTCTAAAGGTAAATTTAAATTTATTATAAGATAGGGATGTTGTAATTTTAATGTAAAGTTAGCGGGTTGTTAGGACCGTTAAGGGGTTAATAGCTTAATTTAGTTTATGGCGATGTGGGGGGCTGGCAGTTTAGGGGTTAATAGATTTCGTTAGTGGTAGTGATGTGGGAGGCAAGGGTTTTAGGTGTTAATACTTTTATTTAGTTGTAGTGGGGTCCGGGAGCGGCAGGATAGGGGTTAATACATTTTATTTAGTGGCGGCGATGTCGGGGCGGCAGATTAGGGGTGTTTAGACTCGGGATTTATGTTAGGGTGTTAGGTGTAAATGTTACTGGTTTTCTACTATAGAAATCAATGGGATATCTGGCAGAGGCGAACATAAGCTTTCGCTGCTTTCAGACTCCCATTGATTCCTATGGTGTCCGCGGCCTCCAGGGTGGCGGATTGAAAACCAGGTACGCTGGGCCGGAATAGCCGCGAGCGTACCGGTTAACTATTTGATAACTTTGAAAAAGTGTCAAATAGTGCTGAATGTGTATTCGGAACATCTGTAATGACGTAAGCATCGATCTTTGTCGGATTGAGACTGGCAGATCGTATGTTACGTCACAGATTTCAAATTTTTCCGGTCTGTAGGCTTTGATAACTAGGTTGAATCAAGCTCACTACAATTACGCTGCAGAATTCCAGCGTATATCAGGTTGACGGCTTGATAAGTATCCCCCTTTACCTCAACATTTTTTCAGCTCACCAGAGTAGGCACTGTGTAAACAGTTATACTTCAGCTGCTGTCCAGCTGCAAGTTCGAAATAAAAAATAGCCAATCAGCATCAGCAGTCCTGAGGTAATTCTTTGCCTTTGCTGTGAAATCTCATGAGATTTCATACTTACTTACATAGCAAGTGTACATAGCATCGTGACTGGCTGCTTAAAGTATTTTACAATGGAGTGTCGTGTGAATACTTAGGAAATTTGATGTAAAATATCTTCCTTTTTTACATAGAGACGCTCAGGTGATATTTTCTAGTCATCTTTTTACAGCTATGCTGTATCACTTTCAAGTCCTTCAACATTTAGGTATCATTTCCCTTTATTTGATTTCAACAAAGAAGAGAGTCTTCCAACAGACTAGATTTCACACTACAACTTTAGAAATCAGCTTCTAATATAAAAGTTGGAGGAACTCTGTCCATGCAGCTGTCGTTAACGGAGGAAAATATGAACAGCATCATTTTGTACACGTCTACACTGTTGCTGAGGATGCAGAACCAAATTATTTTTATAATATATTCTAGTAAGGGAGCAAGTTACTCAAACATTTGATCTTAGGAGGAATAAAGTACTTTTTTGGGGGTGCAACGTAATTTGACTTTTAAACACAAATGCTCCTTTTGGGCCAATTCTGTTTATATACATTTTTATAATTATTTATTTATGCAGATGTATTTTTAGATAGTTATACTAGTTTTTTTTAAAAAGTATTTAAAGAACATAAGTGTGAGGTTTTAGTTTCCATATAGCAATTGGGGCCTCCATGTTGTAACCTAAGTTTCTTTATAAGGACAATTAGAGGCAGCAATAAATGAGTCACTAGAGTGTTCAACCAATGACTGTGTGGAATATAGCAGAGCAAGTCTGGACTCAGTGCCTCTAACAATTTTCAGAGTTAAATTACAGGAAAAGGGGATTAAAGGGACAGTCAACACCAGATTTTTTGTTGTTTAAAATGAAAGATAAACCCTTTATTACCCGTTCCGCAGTTTTGCATAGCCAACACAGTTATTTTAATATACTTTATACCTCTGTGATTACCTTGTATCTAAACCTCTGCAGACTGCCCCCTTATTTCAGTTATTTTGACAGACTTGCTTTTTATCCAATCAGTGCTCACTCCAGGATAACTTCACGTGCATGAGCTCAATGTTATCTATATGAAACACATGAACTAATGCCCTCTAGTGGTCAAAATGCATTCAGATTAGAGGCAGTCTTCAAGGTCTAAGAAATTAGCATATGAACCTCCTAAAATTAGCTTTCAACTAAGAATACCAAGAGAACAAAGCAAAATTGGTGATAAAAGTAAACTGGAAAGTTGTTTAAAATTACATTCCCTATTTAAATCATGAACGTTTTTTTTTAACTTTACTGTCCCTTTAAATAAATAATGAAGGTATGTATCAAAGTTATTTTTTACAACACATAATTAAACATTTTATAGTAAAATCTCAAGGTGTTTAATATCCCTTTTAAGACATCTTGCAGTTGTAAAACATAACAAAAAAAGTACCATGGAGTCAAATTCCAGGAACTGTGCCCTTGTGGAGACCTGAGGCCAATCCTGTTCATAAACTGGTAAATATGAGTATGCACTGTGATTTCTGAGCAAATGCTGCGGATTTTAACTGTAATATTTCATTTTCTTAGAAGGTTCTCCAAATCAGTTACACCATTACTGTGTCCTTATAACAATATGTACAGGTAAATATAAAAGTTGCTGAAATATTAATGTTGCCAGAACTGCAATAAGTTTTTTGGTTAAGAACACAAAATTCTTTTATCTTCTGTTACTATGTCTTTTTATTTCACTAAACGTATATACAAAATATGAAAAACAACTGATGCAGGCTTTTTTGTTTCTAATGGACTGGCGTTATTGCCAGTTTCTACACGTTTAACAAATTACTCTTTTGTGAATGTTGGCTTATCAAAGCTGTGAAAACAATCTGTTCTGTTTAATAATGAAACATGGCATATCAAAGATGTAAGGTTAGAAGGTCACCAAAGCAAATCTTGAATAATGTATCTGTGTGTATAAATATATATATATATATATACTGTATATACACTTAGACTACGAGTTTTGCACTATACCGGGTGCATAAAGAACGCGATAAAATGAGCGGTGCCGCACTTTCCATAGTGCTGCCATTACGAGTTACTCAAAGACCTTGTTGTGCTGTGCGGTATGGTGCGTTAAGCTCCATACCACACAAAAGCCAAGGGCTGAGTTTACGTGCTCATGCACGCTTTCCCTCATAGACATCAATAGGGAGAGAGTGTTAGAAAAAAAACTAACACCTGCTATCGCGAAATGGCAAATCACTGTAACGCAACCCCATTGATGTCTATGGGAAAAAGACATTTTTGTTTAAACCTAACATAAACCCTTAGTCTAAACACCTCTAATCCGCCACCCCCCAACATCGCTGGCACTAAATAAAGTTAATAAACCCTAATCGGCCGCTCCCCGACATCGCCAACACTAAATATACCTATTAACCCTAATCCTCCGCTCCCCGACATCGCCAACGCTAAACAAAGTTATTAAACCCTAATCCACCGCCCCGACATCTAAATAAAACTATTAACCCCTAATCCGCCGTTCCCTGACATCACCGACACTAAATAAACCTATTAACCCCCAACCCACCACCCCCCCCACATCGCAAATAATAAATAAACCTATTAATCCATAAACCGCCAGGCCCCCACATCGTAACTAATTAACTAAACCTATTAACCCCTAGACTGCTGGACCCCCACATCGCAGAACACTAAATTAAATTATTAGAGGGCCAGTAACCCCACCAAATAATGTAATATAATTCTGTAGCTATATTTAAAATATGAGCATCTTTATTTTTTTTAATAAAAAACTGGACGAAGCAGTTAAAAGGGTTAAAGTGAGGGGATGGGGGTTGTTAGAAAAAAACAACAGCACTGAAAGTGCCTTTACATGGAGGTCAATAGGGGACTGTGTTTTCACTATAAATATATATGTATATACACATATAAACACAAATATATATGTATTTAACATATACATATATATTTATTGCTGCCCAAAGCTGCGTGATTTGCCCCCTGCGCTGCGCTAGGCGGTTTGCTATGTCTGTTGGAATGAAAATGAGGGTCCCATTCAAGTATTGGGAAGCGTGCTCTCGTGAGTGCTTGGCTTTCAAGGCAATGTGAATGCGAGGTTGTATTCACATTGCACCGGACCTGTAATCAAGCCCTGTGCATGTAATTTAAATGTATATAAATAAAATATATAAATAATAAATAAAATGTAATTTAAGCTATATTTTAAATCAGGAACTAATCTTGTTAATTAACATGTGAACTGTGCTTGCATTTGTTTTTAAAACGTTAAAAACAAAAGTCTGAACAGCCACAAATTGAGTTTTACTCACTATGAGCTAAATGTAGGGCAAGATTAGAAGTTGCGCAGCAAATCAGATGCGAAAACACTGTGTGCTTTATTACTTTTTCGCATTTGGGTTTGCACAGCTATTACAAGTTGCAAAATAACTTTTTTTGTATGCACACTAAGCCGCGTAATGGAAACCGTGAAATTGTGTGCGTGTTTCAATTATTCTCCATAGAAGTCAATAGAGAAGACAAATAGAAAAATACAAACACAAAAACCCTAATATGTTGCGCAAAGCCCATGATGTATTCTCTTCGAAACGTGTACATGAAAATACGAATATTTCATATTGCGAAAATGTTTTCGCAACGGAATATTTTATTTATTTATAAATAAATATTTCTCTATATATTTGATGATATTTGGACTGGTATATCTATTTACTGTGAGTTATGTATATGAATATATATATAAATGTCTAGATATCTTGAGATCTATCTGGGAATATCGCATTGAAAATCCATCTGATTTTTTTTTAAATAATTTATATTATACAGTGTTAATATGAGAGTAACTGTACTTTGTAATGTATTTTTGAAGTGTTTTGTGAAACATTTATGTTGCACAAAACTGTTGACGTTGACTGTTGTGTAAAAGGCGAATATGCGTGTGGAAACGCAAGCTTTCAAGACTTCTAATACCTACGGAAATAGATTGCAAAAAGACCACATTGCGGAAAACTCATGAAGCGCTACTGGTAATCTTGCCCTTAGAGTGGTGCGCAAATTAGCGCTCCCTCCTGCCCATTAACTTTGCCAGACGAAGGCTTTTTTTGTGTGTCGGGTTTCACTAATATTAGGAGTTGAAAGTAAAAAGTGAATGCGTGAGTAAAAACCTGATGTGCGCAAAATGTTAAACTTATATCACGACCGTGTTAGTGTATTTCCCATACAATTCAATGGAGCACGTAAACTGCAAGAAAAAAACAAACTCATGCTCAACCCAACATGAACTATGAATATTTCACGTTCCAATGTTCTTCACATAGAAGAATATGTTGTATTTATTTTTAAATAAATATATATATATACAGTGGGGCAAAAAAGTATTTAGTCAGCCACCAATTGTGCAAGCACTTAAGAAGATGAGAGAGGCCTTTAATTTTCATCATAGGTATACCTCAACTATGAGAGACAAAATGTGGAAACAAATCCAGACAATCACATTGTCTGATTTGGAAAGAATTTATTTGCATATTATGGTGGAAAATAAGTATTTGGTCAATATCAAAAGTTCATCTCAATACTTTGCTATATATCCTTTGTTGGCAATGACAGAGGTCAAACGTTTTCTGTAAGTCTTCACAAGGTTGTCACACACTGTTGCTGGTATGTTGGCCCCTTCCTGCATGCAGATCTCCTCTAAAGCAATGATGTTTTGGGGCTGTCGCTGGGCAACACGGACTTTCAACTCCCTCCAAAGGTTTTCTATGGGGTTGAGATCTGGAGACTGGCTAGGCCACTCCAGGACTTTGAAATGCCTCTTACGAAGCCACTCCTTTATTGCCCGGGCGGTGTGTTTGGGATCATTGTCATGCTGAAAGACCCAGCCACGTTTCATCTTCAATGCCCTTGCTGATGGAAGGAGGTTTGCACTCAAAATCTCACGATACATGGCCCCATTCATTCTTTCATGTACACGGATCAGTTGTCCTGTTCCCTTTGCAGAGAAACAGCCCCAAAGCATGATGTTGCCACCCCCATGCTTCACAGTAGGTATGGTGTTCTTTGGTTGCAACTCAGCATTCTCTCTTCTCCAAACACGACGAGTTGTTTTTCTACCTAACAGTTCTACTTTGGTTTCATCTGACCATATGACATAATCCCAATCCGCTTCTGGATCATCTAAATGCTCTCTAGCATACTTCAGACGGGCCTGGACATGTACTGGCTTAAGCAGGGAGACACGTCTGGCACTGCAGGATCTGAGTCCCTGGTGGCGTAGTGTGTTACTGATGGTAGCCTTTGTTACGTTGGTCCCAGCTCTCTGCAGGTCATTCACTAGGTTCCCCCGTGTGGTTCTGTGATGTTTGCTCACCGTTCTTGGGATCATTTTGACCCCACGGGGTGAGATCTTGTGTGGAGCCCCAGATCGAGGGAGATTATCAGTGGTCTTGTATGTCTTCCATTTTCTAATTATTGCTCTCACAGTTGATTTCTTCACACCAAGCTGCTTGCCTATTGCAGATTCAGTCTTTCCAGCCTGGTGCAGGTCTACAATTTTGTTTTTGGTGTCCTTCGACAGCTCTTTGGTCTTCACCATAGTGGAGTTTGGAGTGTGACTGTTTCAGGTTGTGGACAGGTGTCTTTTATACTGATAACAAGTTCAAACAGGTGCCATTAATACAGGTAATGAGTGGAGGACAGAGGAGCCTCTTAAAGAAGAAGATTCAGGTCTGTGAGAGCCAGAAATATTGCTTGTTTGTAGGTGACCAAATACTTATTTTCCATCATAATTTGCAAATAAATTCTTTCCAAATCAGACAATGTGATTGTCTGGATTTGTTTCCACATTTTGTCTCTCATAGTTGAGTTATACCTATGATGAAAATTACAGGCCTCTCTCATCTTCTTAAGTGGGAGAACTTGCACAATTGGTGGCTGACTAAATACTTTTTTGCCCCACTGTATATATACACAGATTCAATGGATTTTTGGTAACATTTATATCTATACTTGTATATTTATATATATATATATATATACTGTAGATATATATATATATATATATATATATATATATATATATATATATATATATATATATATATATATATATATATATATGAATATCTATTTATAAATACATAGAATATTTCCAATTATGTGAAGTAATCTTAAGGTAGATAAGATATATACTATATATATATATATATATATATATATATATATATATATATATATATATATATATATATATATATATATTATATGAATTATTTAGAATATTTTACAGTATGTTTACAGACCTCCTGAGTCCCTGAAACCCAACAACAAATGTTGGGAGATATGGAATGCAATAAGACCTGTGAGAGAACATTAGCAATTTATGCCCAAGAAACACCTCTATTCAATCAACGCGCCAAAGCTGCAAGACTCATTTTACAATAGCTAAATTAAGTATAGTTTGTACGTTTTGCTACATTTTAACTTGTTAATTTGAAATTAAATATGACTTTTTTTCTCACTTGCTTTAAATAAGAATTGTACTTTATAATATAAACAGGGGTAAAACTACAGGGGGTGCAGAGTTCTCAAATGCGACTGGGCCCCCAAGGGGGTGGGGGCCCAGCTTAAATAAAAATGTTTTTTTTTAAATAAAAAAAGTTGACCTGCCACTGCCTGCACTTATATCATGTGAGTGTGACATGATGCTTCACTGGTGTCTCTGACTACAGGGGTTAGTGTTTCTGTTTTACCCATTGGTGTTTATGTGTGTGGTGTGTATGTATGCAACTGTGTGTGTGTGTATGTGTATGTTTTTGGAACCAGCAAATTACAGACCTTGTTACTATAGCATGGGGGGAGGTGGTATACAGCGTCACTATACAGTACCACTATATACAGTATGGGGGGGGCTGGACTAGGTCACAGACTACTGTGGTCACTTTATAAAGAACAGGGGCGGATAGGGTCAGGCCAGACATCAAACCGGCAGATTACAGACTGTGTCACTGACTCACTATATACAGTACTGGTGGGTTAAACAGTGTCACTATATACAGTAATAGATGGTCAGACCAACTCACAGACTGTGGGCACAGGGCACCTCCTTTTGCAGACTTTTAATCTAATTCACATTTTTCTTTCTGTGTTAAATTTAAAAAAAAAAAAAAAGTATCAAATTTACTTTTTTGGGGGTGGGGGGGGGCCTTCTTAGATTCTTGTACCTGGGCCCTGTGGTTTCTAGTTAAACCTCTGAATATAAATTTACATTTTGCTGAATATTTTTAATATGAGATTTAATGCCTTCTTTAATCCTAATTTTTCTATTTTTAAGACTTTCTTGTACTTTCTATTTGATTTTTAAACTGCTTGTTTTTTTGAGCTCTGTAACATATCTGTCTGTCCTTTGTGTAATGAAATGTAGGGTGCTAACCCTTAGAAAGATATATAGTTATCAAGGTAAAATGTACCCTCTAGAATGTTTTTTATACCACAGTCATAGTGATAGTGCACGCTAATATTTTCTTCCTGTACCAATCATTCATTTTACCTACTGGAGAGTATTACATTGTTTACAAACAACACCTTCACCTTTATTTTTACATTTGAAATAGCAGATTTAGATCCCCACCTAAATTGAACGTTCTTTCCCTACAAATCAGTGCAATTTAATATTAATAACATATACCTAAAGGAACAATTTACCATACATTTTAAACTCAATGGTATTTCGGAAAGTAATTGAAAAAACTATTTTACATTACACTGTACCTTTGAATAATTGTTTTTCAATGATTAGATTCAATGAGCCCAAGTTTATAATTGATTATAAGAGATGCAAGTACTTGAATATTGGCCTTTTTAATCTCAGTGTATACTTCGGTTTATGAATTATTGTAAGCCTTTCACATGTCTAAGGGAGATAATATTAAATTCATCAGAGAATCTTTGTTTCGATCATTCTTGGTATCTTGTACTAGGATACATTTTATTTTGTTACTAATTTGATTATTTCTGGGAGTCTGAGAAGGGTGTTGGTTTTATGTTTTCTAGGTTTCAGGGAAATGATTGCAATAGTTTAAGGGTGTGAGTCTCTCTGGCTAAGTACATGTTATTTTGTTGATTACTATAGCTGTAAGTGCTGCTTTATTCATCAGCCAAAGTATAATTTGAATTCTTGGTAAAAATATATATGTTTGTACAAATTTGTAACTGTAGATGTTTGGGTCTGTGAGTCTCCAGTTTTTAATGACACATTAGGATGATCAGACCACATGGTATTGTTAAAGGGACAGTAAACTACTTGTAATTATTCAATCTGCATAGTCTAATCTTTTTTCAGAACAGATTAACACTTTCTTTTCTGCAATATTTAAAACTCTATTACCGCTTGCTTTTTCTTGAGGAGCCAATCTTGACTTTCCCAAAGTCATTTTGAATTCTCTATAGTTTTGCACTTTCTTGTCTTATTTTATCTGCTAATGCCAATTACGGACAGATGTGTGGAAGGGTTAGATATGTGCAGTGGGCAAAATAAAAGTGCAAACAGAAAATGTGTTAGAGGATTTTGTCTGTTTTGATTATTTGCATATAACTATATGTTTAAATCCTGCAGAGGGGTTAAACACATAATTAAAGTCAGCTCAAATGCAGCAATGTACCACTGGTAGCTGCGGCTGAACATATCTGGTGAGCTAATGACAAGAGGCATATCATACATATGAGTGTAACCACCAAGCACCAGCTAACTCTTAGATGTGCACTGCTGCTTCTGACCCTCGGTATACTCCCTCAACAAAGGATACCAAAAGAAAAAAGATTTGTTATTAGAAACTTACTAAAATGTTTCCTAAAATTCCATGCTCTATCGTAACCATGGAAGTTAATTTTGACTTTAATTTCCCTTTAAATTTCAGGAAAAGGGATTAAATAAATATTAATAGTAAAGGTACAGTGCAGAGTTATTTTGTAATGCATAATTCAAGATTTTATATTAAAATCACAACAGGAAATCTTTAACTGAATATGGGCTCTGCATGCAAGCGATATTTAGCGTTTCACTAGAAGCCCATTGTCTTCTAGATAAAATAATGCAAGGATGGATATAAGGAAAGATGACAGTGTGTTTTCATTTAAATTAGGAAATGGTTGCTAGTGGTGTACCTCTTAGCTGCTTGTCCAATTAAAGGGATAGTAAAAGCTTTAAGGATTGTGATAGAAAATGCTTAATTATACATAGTAAAACTAATTTTGTACTATAGTCTTTCTGAATATAGTGGATTTTCCTGTTGTGAAATCTGAAAGAGCACATAACAGGCATAATGAGCCTATACTTGCCTCATATATCTAGTCATATGCATATTCATATCTTATCTTTGATGCTGAATCCAAACAATGAATATTTTGTAAACACAATGATAGTGGTAAGCCTTGTCATCTCATACTCAAGTCCAGCTTGGCTCTTCCAAATAAGGTAAGTGATGGCTGCAACAAACAAGGTGTTAAAGGGACAGTCAAGTCCAAAAAAAACCTTTCATGTTTCAAATAGGGCATGTCATTTTAAGCAACTTTCCAATTTACTTTTATCACCAATTTTGCTTTGTTCTCTTGATATTCTTAGCTGAAAGCTAAACCTAGGCGGTTCATAGGCTAATTTCTTAGAGCCGCCTCTAATCTAAATGCATTTTGATAGTTTTTCACCACTAGAGGGCATTAGTTCACGTGTTTCATATAGATAACATTGAGCTCATGCACGTGAATTTACCATGGAGACAGCTCTGATTGGCTAAAATGCAAGTCTGTCAAAAGAACTGAAATAAGGGGGCAGTCTGCTGAGGCTTAGATACTAGGTAATTACAGAGGTAAAATGTGTATAATTATAACTGTGTTGGTTATGCAAAACTGGGGAATTGGTAATTAAGGTATTATCTATCTTTTAAAACAACAAAAATGCTGGTGCTGTCTGTCCCTTTAATCCTTTCTAATACAGTTCAGACTGCTGATAAAGTATGTTCTATTGGAAGACTGAAGAATAAAATGTTGTAATTACATTGGGCCAGATTAAGAGGCCCATTTATCAAGCTCTGTATGGAGCTTGTGGGCCCGTGTTTCTGGCGAGTCTTCAGAAACGCAAGACCGCTGCTCCATAACCCTGTCCATCTGCTCTGAGCAGGCAGACAGAGATCGCCACAATTCAACTCAATCGAGTATGATTGGGTTGATTGACACCTCCCTGCTGGCGGCTGACTGTCCGCGAGTTTGCAGGGGGCGGCGTTGCACCAGCAGATCACAAGAGCTGCTGGTGCAATGCTGAATACGGAGAGCGTATTGCTGTCCGCATTCAGCGATGTCTGTCGGACCTGATCCGCACCGTCGGATCAGGTCCGACAGACATTTGGTAAATAGGCCTCTAAGAGTGGAGTGCAAAATTGCAGTTTTGCAAGCGCAATGTTTGTGCTCCACTCGTAATACCAGCGCACTCGTAATACCAGCGTTCGCATTGCTAGGAAGCTAAGCACTGAATAGAGCATGCATGAGGCACGACATGAGAACTAGCACAGCAAAAGGGGGTAAGTCGTGCAGAGAGGGCAGCAAATATAAATATATATGTATATGCCTATATACATATATATATTTTATGTGTTAATATGTGTATATACACATATTAACACATAAATATATATTTAGCATATACATATATATTTACTGGGAACACACATTTCCCATAGACCGCAATGTCTAAAAACCCAAAAACTGCCTGGTGCAGTTATTTTATTAAAAAATAAAAATGCTACAATTTTTATTTTTTAATAAAATACACACCACTGTATTTTGGGGGCATTTGGGACATGTTTATTTTATCTGATCTCTGGTTAATTTTATAAGTGCTAATTGCTACCGCAAGCTCGAAGTAGCAATAACCAGCCACATGTAATGGCTGGTTATTTATTGCACGCCCGCAAACGCGATAAATAAGCACTCCACTTCTAATCTAGTCTATTGTGTTTGCTGTACATTTAATTGATAGACTTCAACTAAAGCAAGAATATCTGTGATAAACTGCTTTTTCCTTACTTGTTCATATCTGTTACATCTGACTTACCTTTGGATTATGACTCTTCCTATGCCTGAATAAGTAGCTGGCTATAGCTTATCCTCTAACAGCTTAGTTCATGTGCGTTATACTGCACTTGCTCTGGACTATGTTTATTGGAAACTGTTACAGTTTAACTTCTCAATGCCTGACTTTATGAAATCTTTGTAACTGTTTTAGGAATGGGAGCCCAGGTCCAGAGGTGATGTCAGCTGATAGAGTTCTTATCACTCAAAGGGGCAAATATAACCAGCTTCCCTATGGATTTAGACTTTTTAAGCACACTGAAAATGTCTGAAATATGTTGCAGAAATACACAGTGAGAAACTTTATTAGAACTAGATGAAAACAGGGAAAGCTAGGCAGGAGGTCAACAGACTGGCACTTTAGTAAAGGCCGAAGGCTGAATTATTTGAAGGCATTAACAAGAAACTGAAGACAGGATAAAAGGATGACAAACTGTGGTTAAAGGTGCATAATAATCAAATGCTAAATAATCAATTGAAAGTGATCCAGTATAACTGTAAAAAACTGACATGAAAATATTACCTTAACATCTCTATGTATAAAGGGAATATATTTTACCACACAATTTCTGTGAACAGTTATAATTCAACTGCTATCCAGCTGCAAGTTGAAAAAAAAAGAAAAACACACAAAAAACAATAGCCAATAAGCATCAGCAGTGCTGCGGTCAGGCTTTGCCTTTGCTGTGATCTCATGAGATTTCAGTATTTTTGTGGGACTATACAAATAAATGATAATCATCATCATCATCATCATCATCATCATCATCATCATCACAGTTGTCTAAAGAGTGCAATTTAAACATTATTTGAATGTTTTATCAAACTAAAGTAAATTGTTTATTTTAATGTGAATAAACAAAAACAATAAAAAAGGAAATTGAAACAGCTAAAATATAGCATTGAAGACAGGTCAAAAAGAGTTAAAGATAGTGCAAAACAGAATAGCATGCAAAAAAACAGGTTTTTGAATACATTGTAAAGTAAATTAGCTCTTCTAAAGGATTTTAATTGACTCTAAGACCAATTTCCACCAATTTTGGGCCAGATTACGAGTGGAGCACAAATATTTTCGCGCAAGCGATTTCGGGTTTTCACGATTCTTTGCACAGGTTAAACTGCACAAGTTGAAAGTAAACATGATTGCTTGAGCGCAATTCAAGAGAATGCTAATCATATTAGCGCGTCCGCAGATCTGTGGTTGTGTTTTCGCAAAACAAAAAAGTCTCACAAAACGCACCAAAAATACATTAAAGTACACTTACACTCATAATAACACCATTAATAATAATTATTAAAAAAAGAAAGTTATATGGATTCAAAGATATGAGGGCTCTAACATAGAGATACATACATATACATCTCAAAAGATGAAAATTTATATATTTATATATGTCTATATATGTGTACAGATGTATTTATATGTGTATATATGTATTTACAGACATATATACACATATAAACACATAAATATATATGTACACACACACACACACACACACACACATACAGTTGTGATAATAAGATTACATACCATGGCAGAATTTATTATTTCTTGGCCATTTTTCAGAGAATATGAATGATAACACAAAATCTTTTCTTTCACTCTTACGGCTAGATTTGGAGTTTTGTCGGTAATGACCCGAAAAACTAACGCCGGCTTTTTTCTGGCCGCACCATAAAAATAACTCTGGTATTGAGAGTCCACATAAAGGCTGCGTTAGGCTCCAAAAAAGGAGCGTAGAGCATTTTTAACGCAGCTTCAACTCTCGATACCAGAGTTGCTTACGCAAGCGGCCAGCCTCAAAAACGTGCTCGTGCACAATTCCCCCATAGGAAACAATGGAGCTGTTTGAGCTGAAAAAAAACCAAACACCTGCAAAAAAGCTGCGTTCAGCTCCTAACGCAGCCCCATTGTTTGCTATGCGGTAACACTTCCTACGTCTGCACCTAACACTCTAACATGTACCCCGAGTCTAAACACCCCTAACCTTATACTTATTAACCCCTAATCTGCCGCCCCCCTATCGCTGACCCCTGCATATTATTATTAACCCCTAATCTGCCGCTCCGTAAACCGCCGCTACTTACATTATCCCTATGTACCCCTAATCTGATGCCCTAACATCGCCGACCCCTATATTATATTTATTAACCCCTAATCTGCCCCCCACAACGTCACCTCCACCTGCCTACACTTATTAACCCCTAATCTGCCGACCGGACCTGAGCGCTACTATAATAAAGTTATTAACCCCTAATCCGCCTCACTAACCCTATAATAAATAGTATTAACCCCTAATCTGCCCTCCCTAACATCGCCGACACCTAACTTCAATTATTAACCCCTAATCTGCCGACTGGAGCTCACCACTATTCTAATAAATGTATTAACCCCTAAAGCTAAGTCTAACCCTAACACTAACACCCCCCTAAGTTAAATATAATTTACATCTAACAAAATGAATTAACTCTTATTAAATAAATTATTCCTATTTAAAGATAAATACTTACCTGTAAAATAAATCCTAATATAGCTACAATATAAATTATAATTATATTATAGCTATTTTAGGATTTATATTTATTTTACAGGTAACTTTGTATTTATTTTAACCAGGTACAATAGCTATTAAATAGTTAAGAACTATTTAATAGCTAAAATAGTTAAAATAATTACAAAATTACCTGTAAAATAAATCCTAACCTAAGTTACAATTAAACATAACACTACACTATCAATAAATTAATTAAATAAACTACCTACAATTACCTACAATTAACCTAACACTACACTATCAATAAATTAATTAAATACAATTCCTACAAATAAATACAATTAAATAAACTAGCTAAAGTACAAAAAATAAAAAAGAACTAAGTTACAAAAAATAAAAAAATATTTACAAACATAAGAAAAATATTACAACAATTTTAAACTAATTACACCTACTCTAAGCCCCCTAATAAAATAACAAAGCCCCCCAAAATAAAAAAATGCCCTACCCTATTCTAAATTACTAAAGTTCAAAGCTCTTTAACCTTACCAGCCCTGAACAGGGCCCTTTGCGGGGCATGCCCCAAAGAATTCAGCTCTTTTGCCTGTAAAAAAAAACATACAACCCCCCCCCCAACATTACAACCCACCACCCACATACCCCTAATCTAACCCAAACCCCCCTTAAATAAACCTAACACTAAGCCCCTGAAGATCTTCCTACCTTATCTTCACCCTGCCATGTTCACCGATCAGTCCTGAAGAGCTCCTCCGATGTCCTGATCCAAGCCCAAGCGGGGGGGCTGAAGAGGTCCATGATCCGGCTGAAGTCTTCATCCAAGCGGGAGCTGAAGAGGTCCATGATCCGGATGAAGTCTTCATCCAAGCGGGAGCTGAAGAGGTCCATGATCCGGATGAAGTCTTCTATCAACGGCATCTTCAATCTTCTTTCTTCCGGATCCATCTTGCAGACCTCCGACGCGGAACATCCTCTTCTCCCGACGCCTACTAGCCGAATGACGGTTCCTTTAAGGGACGTCATCCAAGATGGCGTCCCTCGAATTCCGATTGGCTGATAGGATTCTATCAGCCAATCGGAATTAAGGTAGGAATATTCTGATTGGCTGATGGAATCAGCCAATCAGAATCAAGTTCAATCCGATTGGCTGATCCAATCAGCCAATCAGATTGAGCTTGCATTCTATTGGCTGATCGGAACAGGTAGGAATTGTATTTAATTAATTTATTGATAGTGTAGTGTTAGGTTAATTGTAGGTAATTGTAGGTATTTTATTTAATTAATTTATTGATAGTGTAGTGTTATGTTTAATTGTAACTTAGGTTAGGATTTATTTTACAGGTAATTTTGTAATTATTTTAACTATTTTATTTATTAAATAGTTCTTAACTATTTAATAGCTATTGTACCTGGTTAAAATAAATACAAAGTTACCTGTAAAATAAATATAAATCCTAAAATAGCTACAATATAATTATAATTTATATTGTAGCTATATTAGGATTTATTTTACAGGTAAGTATTTATCTTTAAATAGGAATAATTTATTTAATAAGAGTTAATTAATTTCGTTAGATGTAAATTATATTTAACTTAGGGGGGTGTTAGTGTTAGGGTTAGACTTAGCTTTAGGGGTTAATACATTTATTAGAATAGCGGTGAGCTCCAGTCGGCAGATTAGGGGTTAATAATTGAAGTTAGGTGTCGGCGATGTTAGGGAGGGCAGATTAGGGGTTAATACTATTTATTATAGGGTTAGTGAGGCGGATTAGGGGTTAATAACTTTATTATAGTAGCGCTCAGGTCCGGTCGGCAGATTAGGGGTTAATAAGTGTAGGCAGGTGGAGGCGACGTTGAGGGGGGCAGATTAGGGGTTAATAAATATAATATAGGGGTCGGCGGTGTTAGGGGCAGCAGATTAGGGGTACATAAGGATAACGTAGGTGGCGGCGCTTTGCGGTCAGCAGGTTAGGGGTTAATAAATATAATACAGGGGTCGGCGGTGTTAGGGGCAGCAGATTAGGGGTACATAAGGATAACGTAGGTGGCGGTCGGCAGATAAGGGGTTAAAAAAAATTATTCGAGTGTCGGTGATGTGGGGGACCTCGGTTTAGGGGTACATAGGTAGTTTATGGGTGTTAGTGTACTTTAGAGCACAGTAGTTAAGAGCTTTATAAACCGGCGTTAGCCCAGAAAGCTCTTAACTACTGACTTTTTTCCTGCGGCTGGAGTTTTGTCATTAGACATTAGACACTTCAGAAACTACTCTAAATACCGGAGTTAGAAAAATCCCATTGAAAAGATAGGATACGCAATTGACGTAAGGGGATCTGCGGTATGGAAAAGTCGCGGCTGAAAAGTGAGCGTTAGACCCTATTTTGAGTGACTCCAAATACCGGCGGTAGCCTAAAACCAGCGTTAGGAGCCTCTAACGCTGGTTTTCACGGCTAACGCCAAACTCCAAATCTAGGCCATAGTTAGTGTTTGGCTGAAGCCATTTATTATCAATCAACTGTGTTTACTCTTTTAAAATCATAATGACAACAGAAACTACCCAAATGACCCTGATCAAAAGTTTACATACCTTGGTGATTTTGGCCTGATAACATGCACACAAGTTGACACAAAGGGGTTTGAATGGCTATAAAAGGTAACCATCCTCACCTGTGATCTGTTTGCTTGTAATTCGTGTGTGTGTATAAAAGGTCAATGAGTTTCTGGACTCCTGACAGACCCTTGCATCTTTCATCCAGTGCTGCAGTGACGATTCTGGATTCTGAGTCATGGGGAAAGCAAAATAATTGTCAAAGGATCTGCCGGGTAAAGGTAGTTGAACTATATAAATGTCAGTTTTTTTTCCCTGTTTTGTTTGCCATGTGCTGCTGTCAGCCATTTTACTCACCTCTCTTACTGACTCTGGTGCATACTGTGTGATGCTGCTCATTTCCTGCACTTCATTTTATGGCGAGACTGGTGTACATCATCTGTGTGAGACAGGATGCAGTTTCAGAATTGTGATGTCATCACTTATTATTTAAAGGGCCTCTGTTCAGTATGCTTTGCCCTTGCATTGTCTCAGACCTGTTTGTGAGAGCTCCTGTGTATTACCTGGCTGTCTAACGTCCCTCCTGGTTCCTGATCCCTGGCTTGTTCCTGATTCTGCTGTTCTCCTTGTTCCTGATTCCGGCTCGTCTAACTGATCGCTTTGGCTCCTGACTCGGCTCGTCTGACTACAAGCTCTGGTTTTGATTCCTGGCTTGTTATTTGACTTGTGGACTTTTTATTATTTTTTGCTATTAATAAAGGTGTGATTATTTTTGCACTTCTCATCTCAGTCTGATTCCTGGCACCTTGACAATAAAACAGGAAAGGGATATAAAAAGATATCCAAGGAATTGAGAATGCAACTGCCAGGAAAATTGTTCGGGATGCAAAGACAAACCCACAAATAACTTCAGGTGAAATGCAGGACTATCTGAAAACATGTGGTGTGACTGTTTCAAGATGCACAATAAGGAGGCACTTGAAGAAAGATGGGCTGCATGGTCGAGTCGCCAGAAGAAATCCATTACTACCCAAATGCCTTAAAGTATCCCGCTTACAATACGCCAAACAGCACAGAGACAAGCCTCAAACCTTCTGACACAGTCATTTGGAGTGATGAGACCAAAATTGAGCTTTTTGATCACAACCATAAACGCTACATTTGGAGAGGAGTGAACAAGGCCTATGATGAAAGGTACACCATTCCTACTGTGAAACACGGAGGTGGATCGCTGATGTTTTGGGGATGTGTGAGCTACAAAGGCACAGGAAATTTGGTCAGAATTGATGGCAAGATAAATGCAGTATGTTATCAAAGAGAACCCCTTATTTTCCACTTCTTGATTAGAGTTTGAACACTGCTGATTTATTTGCATTCTCAATTCCTTGGATATCTTTTTATATCCCTTTCCTGTTTTATACAGTTCAACTACCTTTTCCCGCAGATCCTTTGACAATTCTTTTGCTTTCCCCATGACTCAGAATTCAGAAACGTCAGTGCAGCACTGGATGAAAGATGCAAGGGTCTGTCAGGAGTCCAGTAACTCATTGACCTTTTATACACACACACAAATTACAAGCAAACAGATCACAGGTGAGAATAGTTACCTTTAATAGTCATTCAAACCCCTTTGTGTCAACGTGTGTGCATGTTATCAGGCCAAATTCACCAGGGTATGTAAACTTTTGATCAGGGTCATTTGGGTAGTTTCTGTTGTCATTATGATTTAAAAAGAGTAAACACAGTTGATTGATAATAATAAATGGCTTCAGCCAAACACTAACCATGAGTGAAAGAAAAGTGTTTGTGTTATCATTCATATTCTCTGAAAAATGGCCAAGAAATCATAAATTCTGCCAGGGTATGTAAACTTATGAGCACAACTGTGTGTGTATATATATATATATATATATATATATATATATATATATATATATATATATATATATATATATACACACACATTGGAGCCTTTTGCAGTTATTGGGACAGGAAACCCAAAAATGTTCTCATGATTTGGATAGAACATTCAGTTTACTTCTATTATTAATTGTGTTTCATTCTCTTGTTATCCTTTGTTGAAGGAACTGCATTGAACTAATGGCCACTAGATGAACACATCTAGTTAGCCAATAACAAGTGAAAATGTGTGCAGGCACCAATCAGCAGCCAGCTCCCCCTAGTTTAAGATATGTGCATATTTTTTTTCAACAATGAATACCAAGATTAGGCGATTACCTTTCCAACAGTGGGTCTTGAGGGTCTGTAGCTGCTTAGATGCCTGAGATACAGGCTTCTAAGCAGCATGCCCCCTTCTCCTATTTTTAAATAAAGTTGCGCAGTGAAATCACTGCACATAACGTGAAGCCCAGGCAATGCCTGTCACTATACAGGCCTGATTGCTGGGGTAGGAGAGGGTGGGAGCCCCCAGATCTCCCTCAAGGTGGAAGAGTTCTAGCGACGGCTCTGAGCCATCGTTAGCACCTGAGTGGGAAACTCTGCGACGGCTCAGAGCCGTCGTTAGCACTGAAAGGGTTCAATTACTTTGAATTCAATAAAATAAAGATAATATAAAACTATTAGAGAATAAAGTGAATAAATTGTATTTTCTTACAAATTTTTTTTTTTAATTTTCATGTTTCCTTTATTGAAGTTGAAATTTAAAAGTGTGATCTAAGTTCTAAATATGCTTAGGTCTTCGTTTTATTTAAATAAACGTGTATCTGATAGAAACAGCATTTTGCAAAACCTTTAAGTAAAGGTAATGGTATCCAGGCCTGGACTTGCCATAGGGTAAACAGGGCAAATGCAGGTGGGCCAGACTTTAATGAAATATAGAAGCCCCACCCTCTCTTAATATGGGTAACAATAGGAAAGCTGTTACAATCTGCCTATTTTGTAAAGCAGAAAGACAATTTTATCATATGTTTTCAGAATGAGCGATATACAGTACAAAAATCTAATTTAGGTTTAACTGAAGGTTTAGAATCAGAAGTCATTTTTGGGATTTAGATGATAGTATATATAGGTAAATGTAATGAGGAAAAGTGCTGTTTTACAAAAAGCATGATGGATACAAGATGAATGATGACAAATACAATAAGAGAATTCAATCATTCTTGATATTAAAGGGATACTAAACCCAATTTTTTTATTTCATGATTCAGATAGAGCATGAGATTTTAAGCACCTTTCTAATTTACTCCTATTATCAATTTTTCTTTGTTCTCATGCTATCTTGATTTGAAAAAGCAGTACTGCAAGCTTTAGAGCCAGACCATTTTTTGTTCAGCACATGGGTAGCACTTGCTGATTTGTGGCTAAATGTAGCAAACCAATCAGCAGCTCTACCAAGGTGCTGAACTAAAAAATGGGCCGGCTCCTAACCTTTTATTACTGCTTTTTCAAATCAAGATAACATGAGAACAAAGAAGAATCGATAATAGGATTAAATTAGAAAGTTGCTTAAAATTGCATGCTCTATCTGAATCATGAAAGAAAAAATGAGGGGTTAGTATCCCTTTAAGCGTAGCACTATCTTGAACATTGAAAAGGTCAAGAAGAAAATAAGCTTTGAGGTTTTATAGCAGAGAAAGAAAGGCCAAGTGGTTCCTGTCAAATTTAGTTTCTATGGTTTTTATGTGTTTTCTGCCAATTATATGCTTGATACAAAGCAGTTGTCTCTCATTTCTGAATGTCTTTGATTAAGGTGATACAAAACTGATCAAAAAAAATTGTTCTTCAGTATTGGTCACAGCCTGGTATTTGGCATGTACCTTATATTCCTGAGCTATGTGTTTGGCTACAATTCTAATTTACTTCACATAAAAAAGCTGGTTGATTCCTCAGCCCATTTAGTTGCTTTATCACTTCCAAGTTAATATCTGCTTTATCTGTTTTGTATTTCTTTCTGCATGGTGATTATATTTGCTGAACATACTTATACAAATGGTGAAAGTTTTTCATTGGCCTAGATTCTATGATAAAATTATTATCTCACTGAAAACACTCACCACAACATCATAACTTGAAACTAATAGAATTTGAACAGATGTGTCACAGTCACAATCAATCTTGTTAAAGGGCAAACCTAAACAAAAAATGACATGTTCTAATTTGACTAGTAACTTTGCACCTCTATGAGGTCTATTTAACAAGGGCTGGACGGACAAGGTCGGACATCTCCCCCCTGACCACCCAGCATCTCAGCTCTACGGCAGCAAAATGCTACTTGCATTTATCATTGCACAAGCCTAACACGTATGGTTTGAGCGCTAGCCCAACACAAGTTATTAATATTTCACAGTCCTATGTTCTTCTCATACAGGAAAAATAATACACTTTGGGTAGCACGCTGTAGGTCTAACCCGGTGTCGGGTTAGCATTCACAAAGAATTAGTTATCTTAAGGCATGTTATGAAAATATAAAATATTGAAAACATTTTTAATAATTAATGTAAATTACTATATATAGATGTACTAAAATATTCTAAAAATCAATAGAATATATATGTGTGTGTGTGTGTATATATATATATATATATATATATATATATATATATATATATATATATATATATATATATATATATATATATATATATATATATATATATATATACTGTAAATATACTATGTATATATATATATATATATATATATATATATATATATATATAGTACAGTAACTATAATTTTAATAATTATTTTTAAAAAAATCACTATTTAATATTTACATAACGTGCCTTAAAGGAACAGTGAACCCAATTTTTTCTTTCATGATTCAGACAGAGCATGCAATTTTAAGCAACTTTCTAATTTACATCTTTTATAAATTTTTCTTCATTCTCTTGCTTTCTTTATTTGAAAAAGAAGGCATCTAAGCTATTTTTGGTTCAGAACCATGGAAAGCACTGGAAACCCAGTTTGTTCACCAAAAATGGGCCGGCATCCAAACATTCTTGCATTTCAAATAAAGATACCAAGAGAATGAAAACAAATTGATAATAGGAGTCAATTAGAAAGTTGCTTAAAATTGCATGCTCTATCTGAATCACAAAAGAAAAAATTTGGGTTCAGTGTCCCTTTAAGATAACTAATTCTTCATGTGCGCGTTATGTGCGAGTTACGCATATTTTACATTCCAATGTTCTTCACATAGAATTTTTTTTACTTATTTCTATATATATCTAATAAGGTTAATCTAAAATATCTATCTATCTAGCCCTTTGCAGTCAAATACATGACCTTTGAGCCCTTATAAATATTTTTCATTAATATTTTTATGAACAATGTTCATCAAATAGTGTATATATGAGTTTAACATTTTAATTTAATGTATTTACGTTGTGTTTGCTGCAACTTTTATTTTAGCCCTAACCCGTTACGTAAGATCTTCAGTTGTGTTAACCCGACGCACGTTAAATTAGTTTGTCAAAGAGCAAACGTGTTTACTTTAAACTTGTAATATGCGTGCAAATTAACGTGCCCACGATATTGCTATATCACACATGCGATAAATTTAGTGTGCCACTTGTAATCTAGCCCTAAAGGTATTATACTTGCATCATAATAATAAAAAATAATATTATTATAAATAATAATTTTAATAAAATAGCTTATGTTTCTCTTCCTTGCATTAAAAGGCTTTGTATCAAATACAGCAGTAATATTTTTATCACGTGCAGCTTATTTCGTGTAGGCTGCAAATAGCGCTCCTCATTTCTATATCTTGCAATTACTTTTTTCTACCCTACAAATGCTTCTATTTTCAAATTTAAAATCCAAACTGTTTATTTTAATTTTAGAGAAAATGTTTAGCAACATATTGCTTTCATTTCTTGTCTGCCAATGAATGCTGGAACCATTTGCAATGCACTGTAGTCCTTTCTATATTTCTAAAGGGTTAAGATGATTTAAAACACAGCCTTGCAGATTTAAAATTAAATCAAGGTTCATATTTGAAATGCTTTAATAATTGGAAAACTATTCAGAAGTTTTTAAGAGCACGCTTAATAGATTTTGTCAAGTCTTAACCTATTCCCTTCCTAAGAAAAATATATTTTCTCCAACATTGGTGTGTCCGGTCCACGGCGTCATCCTTACTTGTGGGAATATCTCTTCCCCAACAGGAAATGGCAAAGAGTCCCAGCAAAGCTGGCCATATAGTCCCTCCGAGGCTCCGCCCACCCCAGTCATTCTCTTTGCCGTTGCACAGGAAACATCTCCACGGAGATGGTTAAGAGTATGTGGTGTTTAGTTGTAGTTTTTTTTATTCTACTATCAAGAGTTTGTTATTTTAAAATAGTGCTGGTATGTACTATTTATTCTGAAACAGAAAAAGATGAAGATTTCTGTTTGTGAGAGGAAGATGATTTTAGCAGACAGTAACTAAAATCGATTGCTGTTTCCACATAGGACTGTTGAGATGAAGTAACTTCAGTTGGGGGAAACAGTTAGCAGACTTTTCTGCTTAAGGTATGACTAGCCATATTTCTAACAAGACTGTGTAATGCTGGAAGGCTGTCATTTCCCCTCATGGGGACCGGTAAGCCATTTTCTTAGTCTCAAACAGAATAAAGGGCTTAATATGGGCTATAAAACTGGTAGACACTTTTATGGGCTAAATCGATTGCTTTATTTGGACATTTTATACATGTTTATGCTGATAATTCACACTTATAAACTTGGGGAACGTTTTTTAACGTCAGGCACTATGTTAGACACCTTTTCCAGTCAGGAAGGGCCTTCCCAGTTGTAGGCTGAGCCTCATTTTCGTGCCATTACTGCACAGTTGTTTTTGAGAGCAAGACATGCAGATGCATGTGTGAGGACCTGAAAGTAGTTGGAAAAGTTTCTAGAAGGCGTCATTTGGTATCGTATTCCCCTCTGGGCTTGGTAAAGTCACAGCAAAGGCTGTAGCTGGGACTGTATAGGGGTTAAATCTGTAACCGACTCCGGTTTCGTTATTTTAAGGGTTAAAGCTCTGAAAATTGGTGTGCAATACTTTTAATGCTTTAAGACACTGTAAATTTGGTAAATTTTGAACAATTCCTTCATATTTTTTCACATATTCAGTAATAAAGTGTGCTCTGTTTAAAATTTAAAGAGACAGTAACGGTTTTGTTTTAAAACGTTTTTTGTGCTTTATTGACAAGTTTAAGCCTGTTTAACATGTCTGTGCCTTCAGATAAGCTATGTTCTATATGTATGAAAGTCAATGTGTCTCCCCCTTCAAAATTGTGTGATAATTGTTCCATAGCGTCCAAACAATGTAAGGACAATACTGTCACAGATAATGAAGTTGCCCAAGATGATTCATCAGATGAAGGGAGTAGACATGGTTCTACATCATCTCCTTCTGTGTCTATACCAGTTTTGCCCACGCAGGAGGCCCCTAGTACTTCTAGCGCGCCAATGCTTATTACCATGCAACAATTGACGGCTGTAATGGATAACTCCATAGCAAATATTTTATCCAAAATGCCTGCATATCAGAGAAAGCGCGATTGCTCTGTTTTAAACACTGAAGAGCAGGAGGGCGCTGATGATAATTGTTCTGTCATACCCTCACACCAATCTGAAGGGGCCATGAGGGAGGTTTTGTCAGATGGGGAAATTTCAGATTCAGGAAAAATTTCTCAACAGGCTGAACCTGATGTTGTGACATTTAAATTTAAATTAGAACATCTCTGCGCACTGCTTAAGGAGGTGATATCTACTCTGGATGATTGTGACAACTTGGTCATTCCAGAAAAATTATGCAAGATGGACAAGTTCCTAGAGGTTCCGGTGCACCCCGACGCTTTTCCTATACCCAAGCGGGTGGCGGACATAGTGAATAAGGAGTGGGAGAAGCCCCCTCCTATATTTAAGAAATTATTTCCTATGGTCGACCCCAGAAAGGACTTATGGCAGACAGTCCCTAAGGTCGAGGGGGCAGTTTCTACTTTAAACAAGCGCACTACTATTCCTATCGAGGATAGTTGGATAGTTGGGCTTTCAAAGATCCTATGGATAAAAAATTGGAGGGTTTGCTTAAAAAGAATTTTGTACAGCAAGGTTACCTTCTACAACCCATTTCGTGCATTGTTCCTGTCACTACAGCAGCGTGGTTCTGGTTCGAGGAACTAGAAAAGTCGCTCAGTAGAGAGACTCCATATGAGGAGGTTATGGACAGAGTTCACGCACTTAAGTTGGCTAACTCTTTTATTTTAGATGCCGCTTTGCAATTAGCTAGATTAGCGGCGAAAAATTCAGAGTTTGCAATTGTGGCGCGCAGAGCGCTTTGGCTAAAGTCTTGGTCAGCGGATGTATCGTCCAAGACAAAATTGCTTAACATCCCCTTCAAGGGTAAAACTCTCTTTGGACCAGAATTGAAAGAGATTATCTCAGACATCACTGGGGGAAAGGGCCACGCCCTCCCACAAGATAGGCCTTTCAAGGCCAAGAATAAGTCTAATTTTCGTTCCTTTCGTAATTTCAGGAACGGACCGGCCTCTAATTCTGCATCCTCTAAGCAAGAGGGTAATGCCTCACAGTCCAAACCAGCCTGGAAACCGATGCAAGGCTGGAACAAGGGTAAGCAGACCAAGAAGCCTGCTACCGCTAACAAAACAGCATGAAGGAGTAGCCCCCGATCCGGGACCGGATCTAGTGGGGGGCAGACTCTCTCTCTTTGCTCAGGCTTGGGCAAGAGATGTTCAGGATCCCTGGACGCTAGAAATAGTTTCTCAGGGTTATCTTCTGGAATTCAAGGAACTACCCCCAAGGGGAAGTTTAAACATGTCTCACTTATCCTCAAACCAAATAAAAAGACAGGCGTTCTTACATTGTGTAGAAGACCTGTTAAAGATGGGAGTGATACACCCAGTTCCAATGACGGAACAAGGAATGGGATTTTACTCAAATCGGTTCGTAGTTCCCAAAAAAGAGGGAACCTTCAGACCAATTCTGGATTTAAAGATCCTAAACAAATTTCTCAGGGTACCATCGTTCAAAATGGAAACCATTCGAACGATTCTACCCACTATCCAGGAAGGTCAATTTATGACTACCATGGATCTAAAGGATGCGTACCTACATATTCCTATCCACAAAGAACATCATCAGTTCCTAAGGTTCGCCTTTCTGGACAAACATTACCAGTTTGTGGCCCTCCCATTCGGGTTAGCCACTGCTCCAAGGATTTTCACAAAGTTACTCAGGTCCCTTCTAGCGGTTCTAAGACCGAGGGGCATTGCAGTAGTACCATACTTGGACGACATTCTAATACAAGCATCGTCCCTTTCAAAAGCAAAGGGTCATACAGACATCGTTCTGGCTTTCTCAGATCTCACGGATGGAAGGTGAACATAGAAAAAAGTTCTCTGTCTCCGTCAACAAGAGTTCCCTTCTTGGGAACAATAATAGATTCCTTAGAAATGAGGATTTTTCTGACAGATGTCAGAAAGTCAAAACTTCTAAGCGCTTGTCAAGTTCTTCATTCTGTTCCACGTCCTTCCATAGCTCAGTGCATGGAAGTAGTAGGGTTGATGGTTGCAGCAATGGACATAGTTCCTTTTGCGCGAATTCATCTAAGACCATTACAACTGTGCATGCTGAAACAGTGGAATGGGGACTATACAGACTTGTCTCCAGTGATTCAAGTAGATCAGAAGACCAGAGATTCACTCCGTTGGTGGCTAACCCTGGGCCACCTATCCCAGGGAATGAGCTTCCGCAGACCAGAGTGGGTCATTGTCACTACCGACGCCAGGGACTATGGTCTCGGGAAGAGTCTCTTCTCCCGATAAACATTCTGGAACTAAGAGCTCTCAGGGCTTGGCCTCAGCTTGCAAAGGCCAGATTCATAAGATTCCAATCAGACAACATGACGTATATCAATCATCAGGGGGGAACAAGGAGTTCCCTGGCGATGAAAGAAGTGACCAAAATAATACTATGGGCGGAGGATCACTCCTGCCATCTATCTGCGATCCACATCCCAGGTGTGGAAAACTGGGAAGCGGATTATCTGAGTCGTCAGACATTTCATCCGGGGGAGTGGGAACTCCACCCGGAGATTTTTGCCCAGTTGACTCAATTATGGGGCATTCCAGACATGGATCTGATGGCGTCTCGTCAGAACTTCAAGGTTCCTTGTTACGGGTCCAGATCCAGAGATCCCAAGGCGACTCTAGTGGATGCACTAGTAGCATCTTGGACCTTCAACCTAGCTTATGTGTTTCCACCGTTTCCTCTCATTCCCTCTCATTCCCAGGCTGGTAGCCAGGATCAAACAGGAGAGGGCCTCGGTGATCTTGATAGCTCCTGCGTGGCCACGCAGGACTTGGTATGCAGACCTGGTGAATATGTCATCGGTTCCACCATGGAAGCTACCTTTGAGACAGGACCTTCTTGTTCAGGGTCCATTCGAACATCCAAATCTGGTCTCCCTCCAGCTGACGGCTTGGAGATTGAACGCTTGATTCTATCAAAGCGTGGGTTTTCAGATTCTGTGATAGATACTCTGGTTCAGGCCAGAAAACCGGTAACTAGAAAAATTTACCATAAAATATGGAAAAGATATATCTGCTGGTGTGAATCCAAGGGATTCCCATGGAATAAGATAAAAATTCCTAAGATTCTTTCCTTTCTGCAAGAGGGTTTGGATAAAGGATTATCTGCGAGTTCTCTAAAGGGACAGATTTCTGCTTTATCTGTCTTACTACACAAACGACTGGCAGCTATGCCAGATGTTCAAGCATTTGTTCAGGCTCTGGTTAGGATCAAGCCTGTTTACAGACCTTTGACTCCTCCCTGGAGTTTAAATCTAGTTCTTTCAGTTCTTCAAGGGGTTCCGTTTGAACCTCTACATTCCATAGATATTAAGTTGTTATCTTGGAAAGTTTTGTTTTTGGTTGCTATTTCTTCTGCTAGAAGAGTTTCAGAGTTATCTGCTCTGCAGTGTTCTCCGCCCTATCTGGTGTTCCATGCAGATAAGGTGGTTTTGCGTACTAAGCCTGGTTTTCTTCCAAAGGTTGTTTCTAACAAAAATATTAACCAGGAGATAGTTGTACCTTCTTTGTGTCCGAATCCAGTTTCAAAGAAGGAACGTTTGTTACACAATTTGGACGTAGTCCGTGCTCTAAAATTCTATTTAGAAGCTACAAAAGATTTCAGACAAACATCTTCTCTGTTTGTCATCTATTCTGGTAAAAGGAGAGGTCAAAAAGCGACTTCTACCTCTCTTTCCTTTTGGCTTAAAAGCATCATCCGATTGGCTTACGAGACTGCCGGATGGCAGCCTCCTGAAAGAATCACAGCTCACTCCACTAGGGCTGTGGCTTCCACATGGGCCTTCAAGAACGAGGCTTCTGTTGATCAGATATGTAAGGCAGCGACTTGGTCTTCACTGCACACTTTTGCCAAATTTTACAAATTTGATACTTTTGCTTCTTCGGAGGCTATTTTTGGGAGAAAGGTTTTGCAAGCCGTGGTGACTTCCGTTTAGGTAACCTGATTTGCTCCCTCCCTTCATCCGTGTCCTAAAGCTTTGGTATTGGTTCCCACAAGTAAGGATGATGCCGTGGACCGGACACACCAATGTTGGAGAAAACAGAATTTATGCTTACCTGATAAATTACTTTCTCCAACGGTGTGTCCAGTCCACGGCCCGCCCTGGTTTTTTAATCAGGTCTGATGAATTATTTTCTCTAACTACAGTCACCACGGTACCATATGGTTTCTCCTATTTTTTCCTCCTGTACGTCGGTCGAATGACTGGGGTGGGCGGAGCCTGGGAGGGACTATATGGCCAGCTTTGCTGGGACTCTTTGCCATTTCCTGTTGGGGAAGAGATATTCCCACAAGTAAGGATGACGCCGTGGACCGGACACACCGTTGGAGAAAGTAATTTATCAGGTAAGCATAAATTCTGTTATTTTTTAAATATTAGTAATGACTGACATTGACAAGCTGCTTATTACACTTTAAATCTTGTCTAACTTGAATCAATAATTAGAAGAATAGAGGGAGAGCATATCACATGACCAACCTTTGTATTTGTGTCACAAAAAGCAATCTCCATTTCACTGTGCACAGATTTGGTGAAATGACTTTAAAGCAGAGCTGAACTGAGATGAGATAAGCACGTATCTACTACTGCATGCTGGTAGAGATAGTACTCACCAGTTTTATTATATAGGGCTGTGGGCTACAGCTGCCCATGAGGCCCATTTATCAATCTCCATAGGGAGCTTGTGGGCCCGTGTTTCTGGCGAGCCTTCAGACTCGCCAGAAATATCAGTTATGAAGCAGCGGTCTAAAGGCAGCTGTTCCATAACCCTATCCGCCTGCTCTGAGCAGGCGGACAGACATCGCCACAATTCAACCCGATCGAGTATGATCGGGTTGATTGACACCTCCCTGCTGGTGGCCAATAGTCTGCGAGTCTGCAGGGGGCGGCGTTACACCAGCAGCTCTTGTGAGCTGCTGGTGCAATGCTGAATACGGAGAGCGTATTGCTCTCCGCATTCAGCAAGGTCTTGTGGACCTGATCCGCACTGTCGGATCAGGTCCATAAGACCTTTGATACATAGGCCTCCATGTCTTAATAATAGGTTTACATTGAAGGAAGAGGAGTGTCTACCAAAAAAAAAAAAAATCTGCATGGGGTAGTTTAAATGTTTCCTTTAAAGATGTAAGGTAGAAAAAAAAGATGTGTTTTAAGGTTGTATGTCAAAAATGCATAATTTCATTTAGATAAGCATTTATGTTAAATTAAAATTACACTACCTTAATAAAAATGAATTAAGAGACTGAAAAATTACATTAAAGGGAAAGGAAACAAAAACATTTGAAGGTCATTTTAAACATTGTCAAATATAACACATATGTGCAATTATTACCTATTAAAGGGACATTCCAGTGTTTTTTTTTTTTATAATTTATGTAATTATTTAATAAAAACATTATATTTTCTAATTTATTGTATTTAAAAATAGTTTGTTTTTAAATATTTAATTTTAAACATTACTTTTTTCCACTGCTTTTTTTATTTTTCTTTAGCCAATGTGTTTGACCGTATTCATATACGACCATGAATGTGGTTTATGAATGAGCCTTACTAGCGCGCGTCAACTGCAGTTCATAAGAGACGTCATGCTTACCCGCTCATTTACGTTTCCCTCTGTCCATTTTCAAGCTTGCCGCTTCATTTTGTGGATAGCTAGTGGCTTCATGTGAAGATTTATTGTAATTCCAAAATCTAAAATTTATATTAAATATATTATATTTATTTGTGACATGAAAAAAAAAAAGTCCAAGCTTTTACAGCCCCTAACAGACACCTCTTTTGTACACAGAGGCTGTCACTTCACTCCAGTGAGATCTCCATAAAAGTAAGCGCATATAGCAACATTACTTCCCTCATGATCACTTCCTGAATCCATCACAAAAGCACAATCATTTTAATAATTTACCCAGGCTAATAATTTCATATATATTGTTTGTATACTCTATATATTTATATTCATAATCTTTTTTTTTTTTCTTCTTCTTCTTTTTTTTTTTTTTTGGTGTGACAGTAATTTGTAATCTATACACTTTAATCAAAAGGGGACTTCCTGGTCCCCTGCAGGAGGCAAAGATAACCACATATACTATAACTGTATGTGGTTTAGTTATGTTACATATTTTGGACTAACACCACACAACAGGTGGGACTTTTCATGCGCCCAGGTAACATTTGGGACTTGTTCCATAGCAGTGTGGGAATTGATGCATTGTGACTTGCTGAATGTATCTTTGCTCTATTCGGGTGACCAAGGGGTAATATAAACCAGCAGAAAAGGGGAAGGACGGCTAGCTCCTGTCACACGTTTAAGCAAAGCTTATCCTGTCACACACTACGGTGCTTTGCAGTGTCACATATTAGGAGAGCTGGATTCCCACACGATAAGGTATTGGGCCCTTTGAAACACCTTGGTCTGAGTACTGCCATATAAGGTTCTGTCATAAATTTAAAAAAGGATTGCTCGTAGGTAATTCTAAAAAGGGATATTCCAGGTTTTTCTCTTGTTAAGTGTATCCAGTCCACGGATCATCCAATATATTCTCCTTCCCAACAGGAAGTTGCAAGAGTCCACTCACAGCAAAGCTGCTATATAGCTCCTCCCCTAACTGCCATATTCAGTCATTCTCTTGCAAGCCTCAACATAGATAGGAGGTCGTGAGAGTCTGTGGTGATTTATACTTAGTTTATTCTTCAATCAAAAGTTTGTTATTTTTAAATGGCAGTATTTGGAAGAAGAATCTGCCTGCGTTTTTCTATGATCTTAGCAGACGTAACTGAGATCCATTTGCTGTTCTCACACATTCTGAGGAGTGATGTACTTCAGAGGGGGAATGGCGTGCAGGTTTTCCTGCAGATAAGGTATGTGCAGTAAAATATTTTTCTAGGAATGGAATTGACTAAGAAAATACTGCTGATACCGAAGTAATGTAAGTAAAGCCTTAAATGCAGCGATAGCGACTGGTATCAGGCTTATTAATAGAGATACATACTCTTATAAAAATGTGTTTTAAAATGTTTGCTGGCATGTTTAATCGTTTTTTAACGTACATTGGTGATAACACTGTAATGTTGGTATAGCCTTAAATGCAGTAAAAGCGACTGGTATCAGGCTTATTAATAGAGATAGATAGACATACTCTTGTAAAAATGTGTTTTAAAACGTTTGCTGGCATGTTTAATCGTTTAATGTTTAATCGTTTTTTAACATATGTTTGGTGATAAAACTTATTGGGGCCTAAGTTTTTTCCACATGGCTGGCTTAAATTTTGCATAGAAACAGTTAACTGAAGCTTCCCACAGTTGTAATATGAGTGGGAGGGGCCTAATTTAGCGCTTTTTTGCGCAGTTAAAATTACAAAATGAATTATCCAGATTCCCTCAGCAGTCCCATGAATACTACAGGACATTTCTAAAGGGCTAAAAAGACTTCCAAAATCGTTTTTAGGGAAGGTAATCCACAGCTCTGCTGTGGCAGTTTTGTTGTGTCTGTTTTTAAAAAACGTCTATGTCGTTTTTTTTATCTGTGGGTGCAATGCTCTGTTACCTTATTACATGTACTGTAAAAATTTTGTTTGTTTTACTGCCTTTTTTTCACTGTTTTTCGAATTTTTACAAAATTTGTTTCTCTTAAAGACACAGTAACGTTTTATATATTTGCTTGTTAACTTGATTTAAAGTCTTTTCCAAGCTTATTAGTCTCATTATTAGTCTGTTCTAACATGTCTGACATAGAGGAAGCTCTGTGTTCATTATGTTTTAAGGCCATGGTGGAACCCCATCTTAGAATGTGTACCAGATGTACTGATTTCATGTTAAACAATAAAGATCATTTTTTGTCTTTAAAAACATTATCACCAGAGGATTCTGTCGTGGGGGTAGTTATGCCGACTAACTCTCCCCACGTGTCAGACCTTTTGACTCCCGCTTTAGGGACTCACGCTCAAATGGCGCCAAGTACATCAAGGGCACCCATAGCGTTTATTTTACCAGGGGATTCTGTCGAGGGGAAAGTTATGCCGATTAACTCTCCCCACGTGTCAGACCCTTCGACTCCCGCTTCAGGGACTCACGATCAAATGGCGCCAAGTACATCAAGGGCGTCCATAGCGTTTATTTTACAAGACATGCCAAAGGTGGTGAATAATACTCTGGCAGCAGTATTAGTCAGACTACCTGAAATTAAAGGAAAGCAGATAGCTCTGGGGGTAGATACAGAGCATACAGACGCTTTAAGAACCATGTATGATACTACCTCACAATATGCTTAGTCTGTGGGTGATTTTTTCTTTTTTTTTTTTTTTTTGACTCAGGGAAGATGATTTAACCTGATTCTGATATTTCTACATTTAAAATGTATGCTTGAGAACCTCCACTTGTTGCTCAGGGAGGCTTTGGCTGCTCTGAATGAATGTGTACAATCGCAGGGCCAGAGAAATTGTGTAGACTGGATAAATAATATGCAGTGCCGGTGTGTACTGATGTTTTTCCAATACCTAAAGAGGTTTACTAAAATTTTTTTTAATAAGGAATGGGATAGACCAGGTGTGCCGTTCTCTTCCCCTCCTATTTTTTAGAAGAATGTTTTCTAATAGTTACCACCACGGGACTTCTGGCAGACAGTTCCTAAGGTGGAGAGAAGAGTTTCTACTCTAGCTAAGCGTACCACTACCTCTGGCAAGGACAGTTGTGCTTTTTAGATCCAATGGATAAAAAATGTTTATTCAACAGGGTTTTATCCTGCAGCCCCTTCCATACATTGCTTCTGTCACTGCTGCTGCGGCGTTCTGGGTTGAGTCTCTTGATGAGGCTTTACAGTTAGCGACTCCATTGGATGAATATATTTGACAAGCTTATGCTAGCCAATTCCTTTGTTTTCTGATGCCTTTGTTCATTTGACTAGACTAACGGCTAAGAATTCTGTTTTTTACTGTACTGGCGCGCAGAGCGCTATGGCTTATATCATGGTCAGCTGTTGTGACTTTAATAAATAAGCTACTTAACTTCCCTTCAAGGGGCAGACCCTATTCGGGCCTGGTTTGAAGGAGATTATTGCTTATATCACTGGAGGAAAAGGTCATGCCCTTCCTCAGGATAGGAATCAAGGGCCAAAAAAGGTCTAATTTTCGTGCCTTTTTCCACTTCCTCTAAGGCAAAACAAGAGGGAATTTTTGCTCAGTCCAAGGCGGTCTGGAGACAACTGGACCTGGAACAAAGATAAGCAGGCCAAGGAGCCTGCTGCTGCCTCTAAGGCAGCATGAAGGAACGGACCCCTATCCGGTAACGGATCCTATAGGGGGCAGACTTTCATTCTTCGCCCGGACGTGGGCAAGAGATGCCCAGGATCCCTAGGCATTGGAATTTATATCCCAGAGATATCTTCTGGATTTCAAAGATTCCTCCCCAAAAAAAGGGGAGATTTCGCCTTTCACAATTATCTGCAAACCAGATAAAGAAGGAGGCATTCTTACATTGTGTACGAGATCCATCCAGTTCCAAGAGAGGAACAGGGACAGAGTTTTTACTCAAATCTGTTTGTGGTTCCCAAGGTGAGGGAACCTTCAGACCTATTTTGGATCTAAAGATCTTAAACAAATTCCTCAGAATTCCGTCATTTAAGATGGAAACTATTTGTACCATCTTAACTATGATCCAGGAGAGTCAATAGAGGACTACAATGGATTTGAAGGATGCTTATCCTCACATTGTGATGCATAAAGATCACCTTCGTTTTTCAGGTTTGCCTTTCTAGACAGGCATTACCAGTTTGTAGCTCTTTCCTTTGGGATATCTACAGCCCCAAGAATCTTTATGGAGGTTCTGGGGTCGCTTTGGCGGTCCTTAGGCCGCGGGGCATAGAAGTGGCCCCTTAGTTAGACGACATCCTGATACAGGCGTCAAACATCCAAATTGCCAAGTCTCATACGGACGTAGTACTGGCATTTCTGAGATCACATGGGTGGAAAGTGAACAAGGAAAGAGTTCTCTATCCCCAATCTCAAGGGTTTCCCTCCTAGGGACTCTGATAGTTTCTGTAGAAATGAAAATTTACCTGACGGAGTCCAGGTTGTCAAAGTTTCTACATTTCTGCCGTGTTTTTCATCCCATCCGCGCCCTTCGGTGGCTCAGTACATGAATGAAATCGGCTTAATAGGTAGCGGCAAGGGACATAGTACCGTTTGCATGTCTACATTTCAGACCGCTGCAACTATGCATGCTCAGTCAGAGGAACGGGGATTACACAGATTTGTCCCCCTGTTGATTCTGGACCAAGAGACCAGAGATTCTCTTCTCTGGTGACTATGTCGGGTCCATCTGTCCAAGGGTATGACCTTCCGCAGGTCAGATGGGACAATTGTTACAATGGATGCCAGCCTTTTAGGTTGGGATGCAGTCTGGAACTCCCTGAAGGCTCAGGGATAGTGGACTTAGGAGGAGACCCTCCTTCTAATAACTATTCTGGGAGTGATATTCCATGCTCTTCAGACTTGGCCTCAGTTAGCAACTCTGAGGTACATCATACTCAGTCGGACAATATACACGACTGTGGCTTACATCAGCCATCAAGGGGGAACAGAAGTTCCCTAGTGATGTTAGAAGTCTTACAATAATTCACTGGACAGAGACTCACTCTTGTCTATCAGCTATCCATATCCCAGGTGTTGAGAACTGGGAGGTGGATTTTCTAAGTCGTCAGACTTTTCTTCCGGGGGAGTGGGATTTCCTCCGGAGGTCAAGACCAAGCAGGAGAGGGCTTTGGTGTTTTTAACAGCGCCTGCGTAGCCACGCAGGACCTGGTATGCAGATCTGGTGGACATGTCATCCTTTCCATCACGGTCTCTGCTTCTGAGACAGGTCCCTCTACCTCAGGGTCCTTTCAACCATCTAAATAGAATCAATCTGAGATGGACTGCCTGGAGACTGAACGCTTGATGTTATCAAAGCATGGCTTCTCCGAGTCAGTCATTGATACCTTAAATACAGACATGAAAGCCTGTCTCTAGGAAAATTGAACATAGATATGGTGTAAATATCTGATTGTTATGAATCCAAGGGTTACTCATGGAGTAAAGCCTGGATTCCCAGGATATTATTTTTTCTCCAAGATGTTTTTGAGAAAAGGGTTGTCAGCTAATTCCTTAAAAGGGACAGATTTTTACTCTGTCTATTTTTTTGCACCAGCGTCTGGCAGGTATTCTAGACGTTCAGGCATTTGGTCAGGCTTTGGTTAGATCCAAGCCTGTGTTTAAAACTGTTGCTCCACCGTGGAGCTTAAACCTGGTTCTTAAGGCTCTTCAAGAAGTTCCGTTTGAACCTTTTTTGTTCCATAGATATCAATCTTTATCTTGGAAAGTTCCTTTTGGGTAGCTATTTCCTCGACTCGTAGAGTCTCCAAGTTATCTGTGTTACAATGTGATTCTCCTTATCTGGTCCTTCGTACGGATAAGGTAGTCCTGCGTACCAACCTGGGTTTTTTCCTAAGGTGGTATCTAACAAGAACATCACTCAAGAGATAGTTGTTCCATGCTTGTATCCTAATCCTTCCTCAAAGAAGGAACGTCTATTACACAATATTGGACGTGGTTTGTGCTTTAAAGTTTTACTTACAAGTTACTACAGTTTTCATCAAACGTTTACCTTGTTTGTTGTCTATTCTGGACAGAGGAGAGGTCAAAAGACTTCAGCAGCCTCTCTGTCTTTTTGGTTAAAAAGCATAATTCATTTAGCTTATGAGACTGCTGGACAGCAGCCTCCTGAAGGGATTGCAGCTCATTCTACTAGAGCTGTGGTTTTCACTTGGGCCTTTTTTAAATGTGGCTTCTGTTGAACAGATTTACAAGACGGAGTCTTGGTCTGCGCTTTATACTTTTTCAAATTTAACAAATTTGATACCTTGCTTCTTCGGAGGCTATTTTTGGGAGAAAGGGTTTTTTTACAGACAGTGGTAACTTCCGTTTAAGTACCTGCCTTGTCCCTCCCATCATCCGCGTACTTTAGCTTTGGTATTGGTATTCCATAAGTAATGGATGATCCGTGGACTGGATACACTTAACAAGAGAAAACATAATTTATGCTTACCTGATAAATTTATTTCTCTTGTAGTGTATCCAGTCCACGGCCCGCCCTGTCACTTTAAGGCAGGTAATTTTTTCATTTGAACTACAGTCACCACTGCACCCTATGGTTTTTCCTTTCTCTGCATGTTTTCGGTCGAATGACTGAATATGGCAGTTAGGGGAGGAGCTATATAGCAGCTTTGCTGTGGGTGGACTCTTGCAACTTCCTGTTGGGAAGGAGAATATATTCCATAAGTAATGGATGATCCGTGGACTGGATACACTACAAGAGAAATAAATTTATCAGGTAAGCATAAATTATGGGTTTTTTTAATCATTTTTGTAATTATTTAATAAAAACATTATACTTTCTAATTATATGTATACATGTTTGTATTTATTTGATATATATTTATGTATATATATATATATATATATATATATAAATAAACACACACATACATGTATGTATTTATCTATATACTGGATATACACGTGTGTATGTATGGGTATATGTATATATATCTATACAGGTATACCCCGCTCATACAGCGGGTTAGGGACCGGAGACCCGCTGTAAAGTGAAAACCGCCTTAAAGTGAAACAAGGCAGTTTTAGCTTTCTTTTCAGTGTTTAAAATCTTAAAAACATGTTTGACCTAACATATATTAGAAGTGCAATAGTGCTAGGTTTAGTTTAACACTAGCACAGCAAGTATTCAATTAGTAGTCAATAAATACTGTACCTGTAAAATAGTGACAATTACTGTAGTAAAATTTGCCAGACGATAGCACTGAAACACAGATTGCACTGCAATGCAGTTAACAGAGTGAACTAAGCATAACAAAATGGTGCCAGTCACTTTTCTAGAAATCTCTCAATGATTTACAGCACTGTTTCAAAATCCTTGGAGGTTGAACTTCAGCTCCACAAAGCGCTGTATTAGCGAATTGCTGTAAAGTGAAGCGCTGTAAAGTGAGGTATACCTGTATATATATATACATATACACATATACACATACATACGTACATACATGTACAGTATGTATGTGCATATATATATATATATATATTGTAACAGGAAACACTTTTAACCACGGTCTTCTAGGGCACAAATGCAGCACAGAACAATCCACTGTAGTTTAAAAGGCTTTATTTTTCACAGCAATAACAAACAGGCAGTTCATTTTCAAAAGAGGGAAATCCTTCCTCTGCAGCAAAGTTAAATACTTTTAAATGTGTCCCAGCACTTCACAGCATTCCACAAGTGCTTTGTAAAAATAATGTCCTTTTACAGTTCACAGGAACAAAAGTCTTTTACACAGTGTAACAAACACACACACCAGCCTCTGTAGCTGTGTACCACTCTCTCAAGGCCTAAGTGAGGCTGCTATTTAAACCATCACAACTTCTAATTAGCCACACCTGTGATTAGCTGCTGGACAGCTTCACAGCTGTCTGGGATAATCAAAAACACACTCTTTCTCCCTGGGGTTTTAACTGAAAGGAGAAATAGCATGTACAATGCTTGGTCTTAAATATCTTCCATTTATAACCAGGCCTTGCTTTCTGTCACATATCCTCCCCCCCAGCTCACACCCAGTGGGTTGAGCGACCATGGACATCAATGAATGTACCCGAGACAAACCATCAGCATTGCCGTGCAAAAGACCAGCCCTGTGCTCAACAGTAAAATTGAAGGGTTGCAAGCTAAGAAACCACCTAGTAACCCTTGAATTTGTTTCCTTATTCTGACTCATCCATGTGAGAGGAGCATGATCCGTTATTAATCTAAATTTTCTTCCCAACAGATAGTACCTAAGGGTCTCTAAAGCCCACTTAATGGCAAGGCATTCTTTCTCCACTATAGAATAGTTCTTTTCCTGTGAAATAAGTTTTCTGCTTAGGAAAAGGACATGATGCTCTTCTCCCTGACACTCCTGCGAGAGAACTGCTCCTAAACCAACATCAGAGGCATCTGTCTGTACAATAAAATCTTTAGCGAAATTGGGGGTTACCAAAACTGGATGGGCACAAAGGGCATCTTTCAAATGCTTAAAAGCTTGTTCTGCTTCTGGGGACCATTTTATCATAATTGGGGCCCTTGCTTTTGTGAGATCTGTCAAGGGTGCCACAATTGTAGCGAAATTCGGGATAAACCTTCTATAATAACTAGTTATCCCAATAAATGCTCTTACTTGTTTTTTAGCTAGAGGCTGTGGCCAGTTCTGTATGGCCTCTACTTTTGTTGTCTGAGGTTTAACTAATCCTCTACCAATAGTATAACCCAAGTACTTAGCTTCCTGTAAACCAACAGTACATTTTGCAGGATTGGCAGTTAACCCAGCGGACCGTATTGCATCAAGTACTGCTTGAACTTTTGGAAGATGGGATTCCCAATCTGTACTATAAATTATAACATCATCCAAATATGCTGCCACATAACTAACATGTGGTTTCAGAATTCTATCCATCATCCTCTGGAATGTTGCCGGGGCCCCATGTAAACCAAATGGCAACACCGTATACTGAAATAAGCCCTCTGGGGTTGAAAAAGCTGTCTTTTCCTTTGCTTGACTAGTGAGAGGCACCTGCCAATACCCTTTCGCTAAATCAATTGTAGTGAGATAACATGCTTTTCCTAGCCTTTCTATCAACTCATCTACTCTAGGCATTGGGTAGGTGTCAAATTTGGAAACACAAGCTTACGAAAGTCATTACAGAACCTTAATGAACCATCCGGCTTTGGAACAAGCACGATTGGACTGTTCCACTCACTTTGTGATTCCTCAATTACCCCAAGCTTTAAAAAAATTTCTACCTCCAGTTTAATAGCCTTTCTACGAGCCTCAGGGACCCTATAGGGTTTAAGGCAGACCTTCTTCCCTGGTTCTGTTATTATGCCATGCTTAATAACATTAGTTTTTCCCGGTACCACAGAAAATACCTCTTTGTTCATTCTAATAAAATCCTTGACCTCTCGCTTCTGATGTACAGATAGGGTTTCCGATATATTTACCTCTGGTTCAGTGACAGGGAGTTCTGTAGGTTTTAAGATAACTAAAACTTCCCTATCTTTCCAAGGTTTTAACAGATTTATATGATATATTTGCTCAGGTTTCCTTCTCCCTGGCTGACTTACTTTGTAATTAACATCATTTATAACCCTGATATTATTTCTTGCCTCTACCAATGTTGGATCCTCCCATTGGGCTTTTTTAAAATTACCAGGGCCACCAACCAGATCTATCAAATCATCAATATTTTCCGAGCTAGTACTAGGTACTTCATTACTCTGAAAAGGTTGATCACCTACTAATACAGGCATAGGGCAATAAATCTTATTTTTCTCCTTTTCAATGGAACCCCCTTCAAAATCAGTTTCAGAGAAAGGAAATACATAAATATCAGAAGTTTGACATATTTCTGGAGATTCCCATAACTCCAGAAATTTTGGAAAATTTCTCCCTATCACCACCTCATGGGCTAAATTTGGTACTACACCAACACAATATTTTAATTTACCACACTGAGTCTCAATCTCCACCTCAGCTGTAGGATATTCCCGTTTATCTCCATGAACACAGATAATTCCCATTTTTTTCCCATAATCTAATACTGCATCTGGTACTAAAGATTTAGCCACTAGTGTGACCATACTTCCTGAATCAAGCAAAGCCCTAGACACTTTACCATTAACCGTCACAGTACACCAATGGGAATCATTATTAACAGAGCTGTTGCTATTAGACAATAGTGAATGTGCAACATTACAGTCCATAAATTCATCTTTATCACAGTCTCTAGCAATATGCCCAACCTCATTACATTTAAAACATCTTACAGGTTGGTTATATTTAAATGTTTCCTTAATTCCTGGGGAAATGTCTCTGGTGTTTTTCCTATACACCTGTTGCTCTCTTATCCCCTTTATCCCCTGAACAGTCTTACCAGTTCTTGTAGAGCTCTGGGACTTGGGATTGTGGGGCTGATCCATTGAAGATTGTTGCAAAACTTCTCCTGAAGCTATAAATCTTTTGACCAATACAATCAACTGATCCGCTGTTTGAGGATCACCTTGATTAACCCACCGCCGCAGGGAAGCAGGTAATCCACGCTGAAACTGGTCCATCACCAGTAGTTCCACTATTTTGGTAGCCGAATTAACCTCTGGTTGCAGCCACTTCCTGGCAAGGTGTATAAGGTCGAAAATCTGGGATCTTGCAGCATTATGAGATGAAAACATCCAGGAATGGAATCTTTGTGCACGGACTGCCGAAGTCACCCCCAGGCGTGCAAGGATTTCTGCTTTCAATTTCTCATAGTCACTGGCTTGTGCTGGCTCTAAATCAAAGTAGGCCTTCTGAGGTTCACCACTAAGAAATGGCGCAAGTATACTCGCCCACTCAACTGTCAGCCATTTTTCTCTTTCTGCTGTGCGTTCAAATGCCAAAAGATACGCCTCAACATCATCAGCTGCTGTCATTTTTTGAAGATAATGACTAGCCCTTATTACTCTGGAACCTTGGCTGCCACCAACATATTTAGAGTTCAGTTTTTCTGATATGGCTTGAACCTCTCGTTGCAGAGTCTGTGTAGCACTTTGCTGCTCCTCCCGGGTCTTCCTGAATGTCTCAGCTTGCACAGCAGCCATCTGTTGTATCAACAATTCAGTGTTCTCCTTCTGTGATTTAGCCAGCAGCATAGCACTCTCTGACTGGGCCAAGACCAACTGTTGCAGTGCTGCACTATTTTCAGCAGCTTTTCTGTTAGTCTCCTGCTGTATAGCATTAGAATGGATCAAAGCTTTAATGACTTCCTCCATGTTGCTTGCAGATTATTATGCCCACAGACTTACAACGTGGTTGCCCGCATTCTCCACCAAGTGTAACAGGAAACACTTTTAACCACGGTCTTCTAGGGCACAAATGCAGCACAGAACAATCCACTGTAGTTTAAAAGGCTTTATTTTTCACAGAAATAACAAACAGGCAGTTCATTTTCAAAAGAGGGAAATCCTTCCTCTGCAGCAAAGTTAAATACTTTTAAATGTGTCCCAGCACTTCACAGCATTCCACAAGTGCTTTGTAAAAATAATGTCCTTTTACAGTTCACAGGAACAAAAGTTTTTTACACAGTGTAACAAACACACACACCAGCCTCTGTAGCTGTGTACCACTCTCTCAAGGCCTAAGTGAGGCTGCTATTTAAACCCTCACAACTTCTAATTAGCCACACCTGTGATTAGCTGCTGGACAGCTTCACAGCTGTATGGGATAATCAGATACACACTCTTTCTCCCTGGGGTTTTAACTGAAAGGAGAAATAGCATGTACAATGCTTGGTCTTAAATATCTTCCATTTATAACCAGGCCTTGCTTTCTGTCACAATATATATATATACATACACACATGTATGTAAGTATATATATATATATATATATATATATATATATACATACATAAGTATAAATGTATACATGTACATTTGTATACATTTATATATATATGCACACACGTATACAGGGAGTGCAGAATTATTAGGCAAGTTGTATTTTTAAGGATTAATTTTATTATTGAAAAACAACCATGTTCTCAATGAACCCAAAAAAACTCATTAATATCAAAGCTGAATAGTTTTGGAAGTAGTTTTTAGTTTGTTTTTAGTTATAGCTATTTTAGGTGGATATCTGTGTGTGCAGGTGTCAGGGTTACTGCTTGCTAATGATCTGTCCCTTTAAGAGCCTCCTATATCAAGCACTTCCCCCCAGCATTCATTGCTGGTTAATTGAGACAGGATTCACAGCACAAGCGTTACACTGAGAGTTTTCCTCACTCTCCAACAGCCTCATAAATTCTTATTTGAAGAGTTACTGATAACATCTCTTATTTTTCATTCCTACATCTAGCAGCTCTTCTACTCAATTCAACACTGGAAGATATTTCATACTATAAGGAAATCAAACAAACTCGACATCCAACCCTGAAGCATTTACAAGGTAACAGGATTCAAGCAGCTTCATACACAGCACAGCAAGTAGCGGTGACGTCATCAGCTGCAGCCGCAACCGCTCTCCCTCTGAGTACCACGCTGCTGTTCATAACAAACGGACAAGTAACAATTCCTGTGTTCTCAGGTCAGACCTAATTATTTTATTATTAATCGTTATCCTTACTTAATTTGATGAACTTTACCTGCCTAATTAAGGAATACTATATTTTACGTTACTGCTTAATTTGAACTGTTTGCATTATCAAATGCCCTGAAAGTAATACAGTTTATGAAGTTAATAAACTGTCACTTATTGGGCAAATAGTAATACATTATATGAAGCACTGACAACGAATTCATCAAGCTTCTTTTATGTTACAAACCTACTTTTGAGGAAATTGTTGGTTCTTATTTATAAAACAAAATTAAATGCTTGTTCAAATTGCTACAAATACAAACTATTACAGAATTAACCAGCCATAAGGAAGAAAGGATTTAGTGTTTGTGTACACAGAATTATCCTATACTAAACATATACTTTCAACAGCAATTATGGAACAAGATCTTTTAAGTGATAAAGTTCAAGTCCTGTCAGACAGATTAGAAGCTCTATCAGGTTCTTTCCATGAATTACAAGTGGAAAATCAGGCTTTGAAGGCCTGCTTAAGAGAGACTCTGGCACCTAAACCTGCAAGTGCAGATTCTATCCCTGAACCTATGGTCTCCCCCCCAGAAAAATTCTCTGGTGACCGTTCAAGATTCAGAGAGTTTAAAAACTCCTGCTTGTTGCTTTTTCAATTAAAGCCACGTACTTATCCCACAGAAAGATTAAGAGTGCTCACTGTGATATCATATTTGAGGGGGGAACCTAGGGCTTGGGCTGACTCTTTTTTTGAAAATGATGATGCAATACTGGGATCTCTAGATGAATTCTTTGATCAAATGTCAGCATTATATGATGACCCTTTCAAACAGGTCACAGCTGAAAACTTACTTAGAGCTTTAAAACAAAGAAAGAACCCAGTAGAGTCTTACATCACACAATTTAAAATTTCTGCCCGTGATTCGGGATGGAATGAGGTCTCCCTTAAAACTCAATATCGTTTAGGATTGTCTGAGGATATAAAGGATGAACTTTCACGCACAGGTATTCCAGATTCATTGGAAGATTTCTTTTCTCTCACTATTAACATAGATAGACGGCTTAGGGAACGCCGCTCTGAAAAGGCTAGCGGTACAAAAAGCTTTCTCTCCACACCTGTTTATCAAACTAAGGAATCACCACAACCTATGGACATAGGCTTCATAAAGGGTCCCCTCTCCTCTCAGGAAAAGACTAGGAGGAAGTTGCATAGTTTGTGCATGTATTGTGCCTGCCCTACACATGAAGTAAAGGACTGCCCAGTTCTGGCTAGGAATAAGAAGGGTAGGTTGCCTAACATCTCTGAATCCCTGTTGATGAAAACCATTAAACCATCATATTTAACTATCCCTATTATTTTACAGTGGGATCAAATCAGGATAACAACTGAAGCTATCCTGGACACCGGCTCATGTAGAAATTTTGTTGATTTTTCTTTTGTGAAACAGAATAAAATACCTCTGGTCTCTAAGAAAACTCCAGTCTCTGTGAAGGTCATTGATGGCTCTTTTTTAAAATCAGGTCCTGTCACACACCAAACTACACCATTACAGGTAATATCTTGCACACACATCACAGAAACACTCACTTTCGATGTCATATCTTCACCAATGTTTAATGTAATCCTTGGTATAAATTGGTTTTGTAAACACAAACCAACTATAAACTGGAATGACCTCAGTTTATCTTTTCCTCATCTCACTCAAAATAGTGAGACATCATCAGATTTAATTATGCTACAGGTTGAGGATAATATTTTACCCAAACAATATGCAGACTTCTCAGATGTTTTTAATAAAAAAGAAGCTGAATGTTTGCCCCCTCATAGGGATTACGATTGTCCTATTGATTTACTCCCAGGAGTTTCAATTCCCTATGGACATATCTACCCCCTTTCTAAACCAGAACTAGAACACCTTAAAAATTATATCGATGAGAACCTCCGAAAAGGTTTTATAAGACCTAGTACCTCTCCTGCAGGTGCAGGCATATTTTTTGTTACCAATAAAGATGGCACGTTAAGACCAATCATTGATTACAGGGAATTGAACAGGCGTACCAGAAAAAACAGGTACCCCCTACCTTTAATCCCTGAATTAATTGAAAGATTAAGGGGGGGCCTCAATTTTCACTAAATTGGATCTTCGAGGTGCCTATAATCTTATACGAATGAGAGCTGGCGACGAATGGCTCACTGCTTTTCGGACTAGATATGGGCTATTCGAATATACAGTGATGCCATTCGGTCTGTGCAATGCCCCAGCAACATTCCAATGCTTAATCAATTATCTTTTCAGAGATATTTTGGATGTATATGTTGTTGTCTATTTGGACGATATTCTAGTTTACTCACAAAATTTAGATCAACATAGAATGCATGTTAGAGAGGTTCTCACTAGGTTACGAAAAAATAACCTATACGCTAAACTAGAAAAATGTATATTTGAATCAAATAATATCTCTTTTCTGGGGTATAACATCTCTCCTGAAGGAATCAAGATGCAAGATGACAAGGTTCAGGCCATTCATAATTGGCCGACTCCTCAATGTAAGAAAGATGTTCAACGTTTCCTTGGCTTCTCAAATTATTATAGGAAATTCATTCCTGGATTTGCTGCTATTACCAAACCTCTTACTGAACTCACCAAATTGAATCATCCTTTCAGGTGGACAAGCCATACTCAACAGGTATTTGACCTTTTAAAAAATAAATTCACTACAGCACCCATTCTCCAATACCCGGATTTAGAAAAGCAATTCATCCTGGAAGTTGACGCTTCTGAGTTCGCAATAGGGGCAATCCTCTCTCAAAGGAAATCATTCAAAGAACCCTTACATCCGGTCGCATTCTTCTCTAGACTGATGCAACCAGCAGAGTTAAATTATCCAGTTGGCGAGAAAGAATTACTTGCAATAAAGTGTTCCTTCGATCACTGGAGGCACTTGCTTGAGGGTGCAACACAACCAACTGTCATATATACTGACCACAAAAATCTGCAATATCTTCAGTCTAATCGAACTCTATCCTCCAGACAATTACGCTGGAGTCTTTACTTCTCTCGTTTCCATTACATCATTACCTACAGGCCTGGTACAAAAAATGGCAAGGCTGACGCCCTCTCTAGACAAGGTCCTAAACCTATAATACCATGCATTCCTACTACTATTGTTCCTAAGGACTCTATCATTGGAGTTATAACAAGTCTAACTACAGTGATAAAAGATGCTACTGCTATTGATCCATCAGTACCTCATACAGATCTTACTTACAATTCTGATGGCTTACTCTATAAGGACGGGAAGCTATACATACCTCCAAATCTTAGATCTTCAATCTTGAAAACAGTTCATGAGTCCCCCCTTGCTGGACACATGGGAAGGGATAAAACTTTGGATTTACTTAAGAGATCTTTTTGGTGGCCTACTCTTAACCTCGATCTCAAAGAATATATTTCTAAATGTGTTATATGTGCAACCTCCAAACCTTCTAAACAACTCCCTGTGGGTCTTTTACAGCCTTTACCTGTACCTCAAGTACCCTGGGAGGCGGTATCCCTGGACTTTATCGTGGACTTACCTGTCTCTAACAAATATACCACTATAATGGTTGTCACCGATCTATTCTCAAAGATGGCACATTTCATACCGGTTACCTCCCTACCCACTTCCAAGTTCACCAGTGAATTGTTCATTCAAAACATTGTAAGACTGCATGGAATACCTAAAACCATCCTTAGTGACCGTGGAACCCAATTCACATCTAAGTTCTGGAGAAATTTGTGTGCTGCTCTGCATATAGAACAAAAACTCACCACTGCTTACCATCCTCAGACGAATGGGCAGACGGAGAGGGTGAACCAGTGGCTAGAGCAATACCTACATTGTTTCTGCTCTCACCAACAAGATTCTTGGGCCACCTACTTGCCCCTAGCAGAATTTGCCTATAATAATAATAAGAGTTCTACAACTGGCACATCACCATTTTTTATAAATTATGGTTTACATCCAAATTTCACACTACTTCTGAAGATTGACACCCCATGTCCTCAGGTGAATGATCTGGTTAATGACATTTCTGCTAACTTTTCTTCAATTCGTGAACATATTCTTCAGGCACAGGCATCACAACGCAGGTACTACGATCTTCGCCACAGACCTAGTCCTCAATATTCCGTAGGACAACAAGTATGGCTCTCCACTAAGAACCTCAAGATACCTTATCCTTGTAGGAAACTAGGTAAACTCTTTTTGGGTCCTTACCCTATCGTCAGGGTAAATGGTCCAACAACAGTTACACTCCAACTACCATCAACTTTTAAGATACATCCAACTTTCCATGTGTCTCTTATCAAACCTTGCAACCTACCCATAACAAATATTACATCAGAAGACCCAATACCTTCTGCTAATCTTGATTGCCAGTATGAGGTTCATAGCATTCTGGATTCTAGACTACGTCGTGGGAATCTTTTCTATTTGGTTCATTGGAAAGGTTTTGGCCATGAGGATGATTCCTGGGAGCCTGCCTCGAACATATCTGCTCCACGTCTGATTTCCCTCTTCCATAGACGTAACCCTGATCGTCCTAGGCCTTGAACCTCGCTGTGGTTCTTTTTGTGGGGGGCTCTGTCAGGGTTACTGCTTGCTAATGATCTGTCCCTTTAAGAGCCTCCTATATCAAGCACTTCCCCCCAGCATTCATTGCTGGTTAATTGAGAAAGGATTCACAGCACAAGCGTTACACTGAGAGTTTTCCTCACTCTCCAACAGCCTCATAAATTCTTATTTGAAGAGTTACTGATAACATCTCTTATTTTTCATTCCTACATCTAGCAGCTCTTCTACTCAATTCAACACTGGAAGATATTTCATACTATAAGGAAATCAAACAAACTCGACATCAAACCCTGAAGCATTTACAAGGTAACAGGATTCAAGCAGCTTCATACACAGCACAGCAAGTAGCGGTGACGTCATCAGCTGCAGCCGCAACCGCTCTCCCTCTGAGTACCACGCTGCTGTTCATAACAAACGGACAAGTAACAATTCCTGTGTTCTCAGGTCAGACCAAATTATTTTATTATTAATCGTTATCCTTACTTAATTTGATGAACTTTACCTGCCTAATTAAGGAATACTATATTTTACGTTACTGCTTAATTTGAACTGTTTGCATTATCAAATGCCCTGAAAGTAATACAGTTTATGAAGTTAATAAACTGTCACTTATTGGGCAAATAGTAATACATTATATGAAGCACTGACAACAAATTCATCAAGCTTCTTTTATGTTACAAACCTACTTTTGAGGAAATTGTTGGTTCTTATTTATAAAACAAAATTAAATGCTTGTTCAAATTGCTACAAATACAAACTATTACAGCAGGTGACTATTACTGTGCATAATTATTAGGCAACTTAACAAAAAACAAATATATACCCATTTCAATTATTTATTTTTACCAGTGAAACCAATATAACATCTCAACATTCACAAATATACATTTCTGACATTCAAAAACAAAACAAAAACAAATCAGTGACCAATATAGCCACCTTTCTTTGCAAGGACACTCAAAAGCCTGCCATCCATGGATTCTGTCAGTGTTTTGATCTGTTCACCATCAACATTGCGTGCAGCAGCAACCACAGCCTCCCAGACACTGTTCAGAGAGGTGTACTGTTTTCCCTCCTTGTAAATCTCACATTTGAGGGATGGACCACAGGTTCTCAATGGGGTTCAGATCAGGTGAACAAGGAGCCCATGTCATTAGATTTTTTTCTTTTATACCCTTTCTTGCCAGCCACGCTGTGGAGTACTTGGACGCGTGTGATGGAGCATTGTCCTGCATGAAAATCATGTTTTTCTTGAAGGATGCAGACTTCTTCCTGTACCACTGCTTGAAGAAGGTGTCTTCCAGAAACTGGCAGTAGGACTGGGAGTTGAGTTTGACTCCATCCTCAACCCGAAAAGGCCCCACAAGCTCATCTTTGATGATACCAGCCCAAACCAGTAATCCACCTCCACCTTGCTGGCGTCTGAGTCGGACTGGAGCTCTCTGCCCTTTACCAATCCAGCCACGGGCCCATCCATCTGGCCCATCAAGACTCACTCTCATTTCATCATTCCATAAAACCTTAGAAAAATCAGTCTTGAGATATTTCTTGGCCCAGTCTTGACGTTTCAGCTTGTGTGTCTTGTTCAGTGGTGGTCGTCTTTCAGCCTTTCTTACCTTGGCCATGTCTCTGAGTATTGCACACCTTGTGCTTTTGGGCACTCCAGTGATGTTACAGCTCTGAAATATGGCCAAACTGGTGGCAAGTGGCATCTTGGCAGCTGCACGCTTGACTTTTCTCAGTTCATGGGCAGTTATTTTGCGCCTTGGTTTTTCCACACACTTCTTGCGACCCTGTTGACTATTTCAAATGAAACGCTTGATTGTTCGATGATCACGCTTCAGAAGCTTTGCAATTTTAAGAGTGCTGCATCCCTCTGCAAGATATCTCACTATTTTTGACTTTTCTGAGCCTGTCAAGTCCTTCTTTTGACCCATTTTGCCAAAGGAAAGGAAGTTGCCTAATAATTATGCACACCTGATATAGGGTGTTGATGTCATTAGACCACACCCCTTCTCATTACAGAGATGCACATCACCTAATAAGCTTAATTGGTAGTAGGCTTTCGAGCCTATACAGCTTGGAGTAAGACAACATGCATAAAGAGGATGATGTGGTCAAAATACTAATTTGCCTAATAATTCTGCACTCCCTGTAAATATACACGTTTGTATATATATATATATATATATATATATATATATATATATATATATATATATATATATAAAGTGGTCTGAGGACAGGGGAGACCCCGAAAACGTTTACTATTAAACGGCTTGTTAAACGGAGAGTGCCTTCTTTGATTTGGTGATATATATAAATATATATATTTATATACATACATATCTGGGTGTTTGGATCAGCAATTTCATTTTGATCTATCAAATAACTCAAATAACTGAAGGACACAGTAATATTTTAATAGGGAAATGAGGTTTATTGGATTAACAGAAAATGTGCAATATGCATCAAAACGAAATTAGACAGGTGCATAAATTTGGGCACCCTTGTCATTTTGTTAATTTGAATACATGTAACTACCTAGCACTGATTAATTGGAACACACAATTGGTTTGGTGAGCACATTAAGCCTTGAACTTTATAGACAGGTGCATCCAATCATGAGAAAAGGTATTTAAGGTGGCCAATTGCAAGTTGTCGTTCTCTTTGACTCTCCTCTGAAGAGTGGCAACATGGGGGCCTCAAAACAACTCTCAAATTACCTAAAAACAAAGATTGTTCAACATTATGGTTTAGGGGAAGGCTACAAAAAGCTATTGCAGAGATTTAAGCTGTCAGTGTCCACTGTGAGGAACATAGTAAGGAAATGGAAGACCACAGGCACAATTCTTGTTAATGCCATAAGTAAAGTATCAGAGAGGCAAAGGATGGTGAGAACGGTCAAAAACAGTCCACAGACCACCTCCAAAGACCTACAACATCATCTTGCTGCAGATGGTGTCACTGTGCATCATTCAACAATTCAGCATATGGGAGAGTGATGCGGAAGAAGCCTTTTCTGCACACACGCAACAAACAAAGTTGCTTGAGGTATGCAGACGCACATTTGGACAAGCCAAATTCATTTTGGAAGAAGGTGCTGTGGACTGATGAAACAAAGATTGAGTTATTTGGTCATAACAAGGGGCATTATGCATGGCGGCAAAAGAACACAGCATTCCAAGACAAACACTTGCTACCCACAGTAAAATTTGGTGGATGTTCCATCATGCTGTGGGGCTTTGTGGTCAGTGCCGGTACTGGGTATCTTGTTAAAGTTGAGGGTCGCATGGATTGCACTCAATATCAGCAGATACTTGAGAAGAATGTTGAGGAATCAGTCACAAAGTTGAAGTTACGCCGGGGCTGGATATTTCAACAAGACAACGACCCAAAACACTGCTCAAACTCTACTCTGGCATTTATGCAGAGGAACAAGTACAATGTTCTGGAATGGCCATCCCAGTTCCCAGACCTGAATATCATTGAAAATCTGTTGGGTGATTTGAAGCGTGCTGTCTATGCTCGGCAACCATCAAACCTAACTGAACTGGAGATGTTTTGCAAGGAGGAATGGTCCAAAATACCTTTATCTAGCATCCAGACACTCATTACAGGCTATAGGAAGCGTCTAGAGGCTGTTATTTCTGCTAAAGGAGGCTCTACTAAATATTGATGCAATATTTCTGTTGGGGTGCCCAAATTTATGCACCTGTCTTATTTCGTTTTGATGCATATTGCACATTTTCTTTTAATCCAATAAACCTCATTTCACTACTGAAATATTACTGTGTCCTTCAGTTATTTGATAGATCAAAATGAAATTGCTGATCCAAACACCCAATAATTTATAAATGAAAATTCATGTATGTATTTATGTATGTTAGCATGTATGTATGCATTTATGTATGTAAGCATGTATGTATCATTTATGCATATATAAATACATATATTCATGTAAAGATATATACATGCATGTATGTATGTATTTTTACATGTATATATGTTTGTGTATTTTATTTGTGCATGTTATTATCTTTTTACCTCTCTAAATACTATTTTATGGCAATATTACTCATTTTTTTGATCATATGTATCCTTTTAAATTTCAAAACTGTTTACAATCTGGATTATTCAAAAAAATATGATCCCATCACCACAAACAATTTCACCAACTTCACTGATAAAAATTCAACTTTAGAATTTAATTTCAACATTTTTTTTGGTTTATGTTAAAGGGACAGTCTACATAAGAATATTTATTGTTTTAAAAAGATAAATAATCCCTTTATTAATAAATTCCACTGTTTTGCATAAGCAACACAGTTATATTAATACACTTTTTACCTGTGATTATCATGTATCTAAGCCTCTGAAAACTGCCCCTTATTTCAGTTCTTTTAACCGATTTGAATTTTAGGCAATCAGTGCTGGATCCTAGGGACTCCACGTGCGTGAGCACAGTGTTCTCTATATGAAACACATGAAATAACACCCTCTAGTGGTAAAAAAAACTGTCAAAATGTCCTGAGATGAGAGGCGACCTTCAAGGGATTAGAAATAAGCATTTGAACCGCCTAGGTTTAGCTTTAAAATAAGAATACCAAGAGAACAAAGCAAAATTGGTGATAGATGTAAATTTGATTTTTTTTTTTAACATTACATGCCCTATCTGAATAATGAAAGGTTTTTGTTTTTTTACTAGACTGTCCCTTTAAGGATCAAGGATTTAAATATACATAGACCTTATCTTATTTTTTAAATAAATTATGTTTAATTATTTTATTTATTTATTTTTTTTTTTTTTTTAAATAATAAATGTTTAAAAATATTTATATAAAAAATTGACTTAAATTATACAGGTATATCACACTCATACAGCTGGCTAGGTACAGGAGCCACGCTGTAAATTGAAAACCGCCTTAAAGTGAAACAAGGCGGTTTTATCTTTCTTTTCATTTGCGAGTATTTTTAAGAACTTGAAAGCATGTTTAAAATGAAATATATTGGATGTGCAATAGCTCTAAATTTAGTTTAACACTAGCAGAGCACAGCACAGTATTCAATTATTATTCAATAAATACTGTACCTGTAAAATATTGAGAATTACTTTAGTAAAATTTTCCAGACTACAACACTGAGACACAGATGGCATGGTAATGCTGTAAATAGAGTGAACTGCGAATAACATAATGGTGCCATTCACTTTTCTCGCAAGATCATGAAGATTATAGCAATGTTTGAAAATACTTGAAGGTTGAACTTCAGCTCCACAAAGCGCTGTATTAATGAAGCTCTGTAAATTAAAGCGCTGTAAAGTGGGTTATACCTGTATTATAAAATAATATATCATATATTTTTAAAACATAATAATAAGAAGAATGGAAAACATTTCTTTACATTGTTTTCCAAAATCCCAGCATATAATTAAATTATGGTTAGAAAGCACCGGAGAACATTTGGAAGACATAGATGCTTTTATTAACCTAATAATTGAAAAGCAAAGAAACACCACTTATATAATCTGTTCAAACCATTTTACAAAAGATAGTTTTGAAATAATTGGTTCACGTATGCTTTAAAAAAAAAATGCAATACCTTCAATATTTCCATCATAAGAAAAAGAAAATGTTAATGTTTTAAATAATGATTCCTTACTTGAAAATAAATTTCAAAATTTAGATTAAAATTTTCCAAAAAAAAGATAATGGGCTCCATGTACTAAAGCATCAATTTTCTCGCCGACAACGTGTCTGCTCGACTCGCTCTAACTCGCAGCTAGCGAGATGTTGCCCACCCGCCATATGTACTAAAAACTATTAAAAAAAAAGGCGCGTCTAATCCGCATCGAGCACTGGCGAATGATTCATACATATGACGCCTCGCTATTTGCGAATGTACTATTAATCGCTTACAACCTGTCAGTCATGTTTGTCCCACGTGACTGCAAGGTGTCAGAAACGTCAGCTTTGTCGCGGGAACATATTGCAGCACTATATAAACTCGATTTAATAAAGTTTTTCAGACTGCATATTTCAAGAACTTGAAGCTTTACTGTCTTTTATTGTTATCGATAAATTAAGTATGGCTACTTCTCGATCTGATTCACAGTCCAAATCGAAGAATCCACACTTCTCACATCAGCAGAACCTGGTTCTTGTCGATATGGTGCTAGACTCGTATGACTATTTATTTGGTTGTCGTGCGAAGCAAACGTCTAGTATCCGTAAAAAAAGTATATGGACCCGGATAAGTGATGCTGTCAGTGCTCAGGGACCTGGGAAAAAGGACGTTGACCAAATAAAAAAACGGTACAACGACATCAAACGATTTGCAAAAGCCAAATTGGCAAAAGAAAAAAATTCAAGTCGTGCTACCGGAGGTGGAACAGCTTATGTCGCTGATCTTAATGATTAAGAGCAGAGACTGGTGCAGCGTCTAGGCCCAGAAGTAATCGTCGGGATCACAGATGATTGTGATAGCGACCTAAGAGGTAAAACATTTATCGAATTACTATTATTTAAATTGAATGTTGATCATATTGTAATTATCCATTAGAGTTGGTTTATACAAATATCTATCTTGTAAAGATATTTTGTCAAATCAATTTTTTGGTGCGTCAATTTTGATTAAGTTAAATCAATGCAGATTACTGCTAGATTTTTGTATAGCTTAACCAATAACGTATGTAATGTAATATTCATGATCAAAGATGATTGTGATAGCGACCGAAGATGTAAATCATTTATCGAATTACTATTATTTGAATTGAATGATGATCATATTGTAATTATCCATTAGAGTTGGTTTATCCAAATATCTATCTTGTAAAGATATTTTTTCAAATCAATTTTTTGGTGCGTCAATTTTGATTACGTTAAATCAATGCAGATTACTGCTAGATTTTTGTATAGCTTAACCAATAACGTATGTAATGTAATATTCATGATCACAGATGATGGTGATAGCGACCGAAGATGTAAAACATTAATATAATTACTATTTTTTAAATTGACTGATGATCATATTGTAATTTTCCAGTGGAGTCGGTTTATAAAAATATTTAACATTTAATTATATTTTGGAAATTCAATATTTATTGGCGCCAATTTTGATTATGCAGAATATAGTCCTATTACCGCTTTATTTTTGTATCGCTTTATAAATAACAATTCTTATTTAATTTACTTCATTTTCTTGATATCCTTTGATGAAAAGCATATTTAGAACAGCTTACTAGCTAATTGAAAATAGACGTCTTTAATGGAAGTAAATTTCGATCTATTTTAAAATCTTAATTTCTTTCTGACTGATGAACAAATCTTTTGTGGTTTAATGTCCCTATTCATCAAATCAAAAGCTGCGCCAAACAATGTTATTGCTATGTGAGCTCTGTATTCAACGATCGTTTGAAAATACAGTGCTATATTTTTGTAGACAAATTTTAGTTTTAATAATATTTTTTTTAAAATGATAATAAAATGCATATACACCTGCATAGTATAAACCTACAAATTCCCAAAAACAAACGTTACAGTATACATTAGACAAGCATGTATACAGACAAAAAAATTTACACTTATACATGCAGATACACACACACTAATATTATACACTTACACATGCAGATACACACTCCCAACATTAGTGTATATATAATATCAAGATATTGTTTTTTCAGCGGATTAATGAGTGTTTAAATGCTATTATTTTAAAAATCTTGAATAGTTGGTTTCACATAAAACAATAGTCCTGTGTTTATGTAATCTTTCATTCTATTCATTATTCTTTCATTCTATTCATTCTATTCATTCTATTCATTCATTCAACTATTTTATTATGTATCAACAAGCTCTTATAAGTATTCTTTGAACTTGTCATTTAATTAGCAAATGAGCAGACGACTCTTTTTCGTTTACAGTTAATTGTTAACAAGGTAATTAAATGACAAGTTCAAATAACACTTATAACAGCTTGTTGGTACCTAATACAATGAATGAATAGAATTAAAGAATAGAATAGAATGAATAATGAATAGAATGAAAGATTACATAAGCACAGGACTATTGTTTTATGTCAAACAAAGTACTGAACAATTTTTAAATAATAGAAACAAGCTTTACAAAACAGTTTCAATACAAACAACCTTGAGTGTCTACAAAATTTTTTACTGTCCTTGAATCAAATTTGAATTAATGTTTGTTTAATATTAAACATTTGTTTAGTCTGTAGATATTTACTTTTTTAATTTTTACATTCCAATTGTTCAACCTGGTTACTATTGTGTGTGCTACACTGTCCCTTTCAATAAACACTATTTAAAATTTTAAATATTATTTGTTTATTAATCTTCTATGGATCTAAACATGAATAACGATTGATTTTATTTATCTCTTAACAGCTCGACCACAATCCGTGACAGCTAGGGGTGGTGATGACCCTGCTTCAGCCATTCCATCAACCTCCTCTGGGACGTCGATGACAAGTGGTGGTGTCCTTACTGGGCAAACGATAAGAAGCACATCATCTGCTAGCCATACCTTTTTATCAGCGGATACACTTCCAGATATCCGGACCAGCACCCCTGAAACCAGTGCTGGTAGAGGTACAGGTAAACAATATATTTTCATTTTTTCCATTCTCCACTGGTCATACTGGTCAAAGCTAACCGAAATTTGCTTTCTCTCAAAAAATCTAATTACTTGAATTCCATTTTTTTTTGTTTTCTTTTAAAAGCGTGGTAGTGTTTGCTCACTTAGGCCATATAGATAACATTGATTTATTTTAATTTTTTTATTTTGGATTTTTCACAAAAGAAATTGTATTTTAATATATATATATATATATATATATATATTTTTTTTATCATAGCTGACCTTGGACATCTTTTTCGGACCATGACGGGAAGTTCTCCACGGTTGTTTGATGCAGAGAATCTGTACTATTAATACATTTATTTATTTTTTTATTTTCTTCTTATACATAAATATCAAGATAGCAACATCTTCAAATATATTATAATTTTTGGAGATATAAAGATATATATTTATATAAATAAAAATATATATATCGCTATCTATATATATATATATATATATATATATATATATATATATATATATATATACATATATATATATGTATATATATATATATATCTATATATAAAGACAGAAGATAAATGAACCAGTAGAAAGAATCCACTGAATCACTCCTAGGCGCTCACTGTCAAATAAAAGCTATGCCACAAGGTATATACTCCATACCCAGCACCTCATAAAAAATTCCAGCAAGATGTATCCAGCTGCCAAACCCCAAAAGGCAGAGGAGACCTATCACTCCTCAATAAAGAGACATAAATAGAAAGAGGCAGGGTGGCGCAGAAAACTCAAACTAGAAAATACAATAAATAAATAAAATACAATACAGTTTACAGTAAAATATTATAGCAATATATAGTAAAATGAAATAATATAATGTGATACAAATGTCTATTAGCTGTAAAAAATCCTAAACGATCAGAAGTAATCAGGAGCACATCAAATATGGAGAGCAAAGTCTTCAGGCGTTAGTCCCCTATTAGATGTACACTTACTTGAATGAACCTCAATCACATGAGGTAAGAATGTAGCACTTTCATAAAAGAGTAAGGCACTCCCTGTAGAAAAGATAGAATGATCAACTGGATCTCCCAGAGTGTAGACTTCTGTATCTTGGAATATGGATAGTAGAATCCTCCAAATGTCCTCGTGCTCTCTTTAGTAAGTAGTAACGGATCCAAGGGCGGCTCTTGTGCTGTTTAAAACGTACCTGACAGACTTCTCGGCTGTTGGTTAAGATTTCTGACACACTCGTCAGCTGTAGGCTCCTCACGCTGAGTTCCTTGTGACTCCCAAGCGTGTCCACAGCGTCTTCACTGTCAGCGTGTACGTTAAGTCACCTGACCCAATCCACCAATCGGAGTCTTTAGAAAGTGTTCTTTTTTCAAAAAGACAAAGATCAAAATTTCTTAAGTTTTTTTCTTTCAAGGCAGCAGGGTATCCTATGCGTGACGCATAGGATACCCTGCTGCCTTGAAAGAAAAAAACTTAAGAACACTATCTAAAGACTCCGATTGGTGGATTGGGTCAGGTACGTTTTAAACAGCACAAGAGCCACCCTTGGATCCGTTACTACTTACTAAAGAGAGCACGAGGACATTTGGAGGATTCTACTATCCATATTCCAAGATACAGAAGTCTACACTCTGGGAGATCCAGTTGATCATTCTATCTTTTCTACAGGGAGTGCCTTACTCTTTTATGAAAGTGCTACATTCTTACCTCATGTGATTGAGGTTCATTCAAGTAAGTGTACATCTAATAGGGGACTAACGCCTGAAGACTTTGCTCTCCATATTTGATGTGCTCCTGATTACTTCTGATCATTTAGGATTTTTTACAGCTAATAGACATTTGTATCACATTATATTATTTCATTTTACTATATATTGCTATAATATTTTACTGTAAACTGTATTGTATTTTATTTATTTATTTATTGTATTTTCTAGTTTGAGTTTTCTGCGCCACCCTGCCTCTTTCTATTTATATATATCTATATATATACACATTTATATATATAGATAGATATATTTACAATTTTAGATCATAAAAAGGCATCAATCACTCGTCATTTGAAATTAAAAAGAGCATTTAATAATACAAAAGCTTTATTAAATTTTCTTAAAAAAAAAAAAGAAAGATTATTTAATTTTGTGTTATGAACAGCTGAATTTTAGTTACAAATGACCAGTGAGTGCTGCCTTTTTTTCCATAGTACATATTCACAGCTGCTACTAAATATTTAGTTAGTAGTTTATTTTTTTATGAACAAAAATCGTTAAAAAAAAATTTAAAATATTGTTTATTGATATATATATATATATATATATATAAAAATATATATATATATTTTTTTTTAATATATATATATATTTATATATATACATTATATTTTTATATAGATATTTAAATCTTAATATATTCATATATATTTATTTTTTTCTTTTTAATTATCACAGATACAGAGGAGTCATCGAGGGAGGTAATCTTAAACCTGGTTGCTGTACAACCAGAAAGACCTGAGGAGGAGGAACTTCAATCCAGGGATCATGGAAGTGAGACCCCAGATTTTTTGGATGATATCATGGATGCATAACCAATGGAGATCCATCAACCTGTCCCTGATGAAGCAGAAGTACAAGAACCAACAATTCAAGGAAATGTACAGCCAGCAGAACCACAATCTAATGAAAGACCAGTGGTACCTGGCAACAATGAAATTGAAGAAGTGGATGATGTCTGTCTCAATGAAATGATCTCTCTTGCTAGACAATATAGGGTGGATCATAGAGAGTTACAGAATGTTATAATCGCACACCTGGACCGAAGTGCATCATTAGCAGAAAGACAATTGCAGTTAGACAGAGAGAGGTTTGATTGGCAGAGGCGAATGGACGAGGAGCACAACGAACAGATAAACCGTTCATTACGCCTCGCAGAACAAACAATGAATTCTCTCCTGTCCATTATTCGAGAAAGACAGGGTCCTTCTGAACCCAATAGGCCAGGACAGTAGTGATAGACATTTTTATTATTTGTATTAATAACTTGAGTTTATACTGTTTTTGATGTTGCACTTTTTAATTTATTTTATATTTTTGTTCTAAATATATTTCTATTTTCGAGTTCCACTAATATTTTTACAAATAATTTTTGGTGTTTTTTATTAAAATTTTTAAAAAAAGAATGAATCCAATTTTTTTTTTCATTGAAATTTTTTTTTATTGCTTACAATATATTTTTTTTATATGAAATGGTAAAAAAAAAAAAAAAAAATTTGATTTTTATACCAAACAATCATCATCCCTTATTTTTTGGATGTTTCAAAATTTGTAAATTTTTTTTTTCAAAACAATAGAAAGTGCTTTAAAAGATTTATTTAAAAAAAAAAACTAAATGCCATATTTCTTGTACAAAAAATCAACTTGCTCCATCAACATTCCCATTGTAGACCTAATTTTTGCCAATTTAATTTTGAAGTTATCATCCAAAAAAGTTTGTGTGCTTTCATCGATTTTTTCTTCAAAAACTTCTATACCTTAAAATAAATAAAAATAAATTAAATTCACATATTAATCACATAACAAAATATAAATAATATATTGATATCTGTATATACCTTCATTTTCTTTGGGAGGTATGATATCCATATCATTTTCTGTCTGCACAATTTTTTCCTCTAATGTGTAAACATCGCTTGAACCAGAGGCTAAAGTAAAATAAATAAATAAAATTTTAACTTTTTAATTTATTTTTTTTACAATTATTCGATTTTTGACAAAGGTAACTAAATAAAATACCTTTGTCTATCAGATTTTTTTTAGGAGGAACCATGTTTTGTCCAATATCATTACTTGTTGCGTATACCATGCCATCCAATTCTATTTCCACTTGTACCGCTTTGTCCAAAGGTTGACCTTTTTATAAATATATAAAAAATTAAAATTAAAATTACATTATTTTTTCAATATTTCACTTCCCTAAAAAACAAAAATTCGAATACCTCTTCCAAGATTAGTATCATCATCTTTTGGGCATGGCTCATCGACCTCAAGATCAAAATAATAATTTTGTTCTTTTTCAACGGATGGAATTTCTTCATCAGAACATCCAGGGATATCTAAATGTGCATTAGATTATTAAACATAATTTTTTTTTTTAATTATTAGTTATTTTATTTACAATTTATAAAACCTTGTTAACCCTGTTCTATCGTTATGTACCTTTTTGAGTGTTGACAGCCATTTTTTTCACTGCTCTGTTATTTTTGGGAGTCATTGGTATGTCCATAAGTGTCAAAGGAAGGGGTGGTGAAGTGATCCCACTATTTGGCGTTTCAATCCTTATTTCTCTTAAATAACGTGGAATTTTTTGTGTTTTTGATTTTGATTTTTTCATATCTGTTTGTAAAAATTGACTTTATTTTTATAGTTGTATTGATTAATAGATGTTAATTTTCATTTCATATATGCAAGTTGAAGATATACTAAAAACAAACATTTTATGGATTAATAATACTAAAAATATATGATTAAATCGATTATCGAATGCTATTATCAATGTAAAATTGGATTTTGAGATTTCTTGATGTCAATATTATTAATTAAATGCTTATTAGACAGTACATTCTAGTTTAATCAACAAGTATATAGCTTACTTAAAGGTGAATACCTTTAGAAAAAAAATAAGATACTATAAACAAGGTGCGAAAAATTAAATAACAGTCTATTAAAGCTAAAGGGACAATGAACATAATTTTTGTCTTTCAATGTTCAGATAGAAAAGTTTTAACGGAATACTGAAAGTCAAATGTGTTGTCCCTTGTTCCTACTATTATTGCAAAGAAATCAATGGTGAAAGGTAAAAGATGACGCAGTTATTGGACTTACTATCAATAACGTTTACAATTGAAACTTACTATCAGTAACACTAAACATTTATACTCACAGTTTCTTATTAGTCGTTTAATTGAATTGTAATAATTAGTTTCCCTACGCCTCAAATCGCTGTACTTTCTTAGGCATTGACGTCTTGTCCTTTTTATCTTTGATACTCTCTACATCCTTCTTATCATTTCGTATATAATATGATCACGACTGTCCTGCTTTACCAATCGTACTCCTCCCATACGATGAGGAAAATATCGTTCCATTGCATATACCAGAATGACTATTTCTCCAGCTGTGAAAGGCTCCGTTAGCGACATGTTAGTATCTGACGTCACAACTATACTTGTCAATCAAATTGACGCATGACTATTTTTACAATGTAGCATTATTTTTTGTTGAATCTTTATTTTTCTAATACAATGTAACATGAATAATATTGTTGATCCGACTAACCATTAATAACAAAAATTATATTAAATTTCTGTTGGAACGATAAATTTTGCATGAGGAATGAACAATGACGATATAAATATATCGTCATGGATAATTTGTTTTTAAGTACATCACTATATCCTAGGTTATTGACCACAGATAACAGATAACACTATTCTCAAATGTTGTGATTCATTTATATTTGATACAATTACTATGTAACAAAATCACTGGTTAAATGTAGAATAGTAAGTCTAATATGTAACCTTTTGAATAGATAAATGTTGAACTTTTTTAGTTATGTAAATATATTAGTTGTATTTGGATAGAAATAGTTATAAATCTTATTCTTGTTGCCTTTTGAACTTAAAATAAATTGTTATATTATTTTCTTAAAAAAAAATTCTGTTTCATTTATTTTTGGGGTGTGAACAATGCAAATAAGGTTTGTTTAGAAAAAGGGCTACAAATAAATAACAATATGATGATGTTGCACACAAATTTTATTTGAAAAAAAAAAAAACATAACTGCAGAACACAATTTACATAAAAGAGGAAAAAATCGGTAGAGAAAGATCAATCTTCGAAATATTGGTCAGAAACCATATCCCTTGTGGCCATGCCACGTCTATTGGTGTTTTCTCTGAAAATTTCTTCTGGAAAGTCATTAAAAGGCATGGCAATATCGTCATCAATGGGGCATCCTCTTTTGGTGGCAATATTATGCAAGACACAGCAAACTAAGATGATTCTTGCTACTTTTTCTGTAGAATACTGCATTGCACCGCCAGATCTGTCCAGACATCGGAACCTCATTTTCAATAATCCAAAAGTCCTTTCAATGACACCCCTTGTGCTCTTGTGTGCTTCATTAAAACGAATATGTTTCCGGAGTTGGGGGTTATTATAGGGTGTTAGAAGCCATTCATAGCAAGGGTAACCGGCATCCCCTGTAATTAAAAAAAAAAATATTGATGTAAGTCATTCCAAAAAGACAAAATAATTTTTATTAGTTATTGAGGCTAGCGTCAAAATAGTATAAATTTATAGTAACAAATTAAAAATGTAATTATATAATGTGTTTTTTTTAAATTTATTTATATATCCTTTGTTGAAAAAATAGCAATGCACAAGTGTGAGCCAATCACACAAGGCCTCTAGGTGCAGCAACCAATCGGCAGCTATTGAGCATATATCTAGATATGATTTTCAACAAGTGATATAAAAAGAATAAAAAGTCAATTTGAAAGTCGTTTAAAATTACATGCTCTTTAAAAAAACTTAAAAATTTTTGGTTGAGTTCAATTCAAGCTTACCTAATAACCATCCCTCTGGCATTTCCCCATTTTCGAATTTTTGGTACAGTCCAGTCTGCCGCAGGATATAAGCGTCATGGCAGGAGCCAGGGTAATTTGATCTCACGCTGATAATTCTCATTTTGGGGTCACAAACCATCTGTACATTCAAGGAATGGCAGGACTTTCGGTTGCGGTAAATCTCCTCCCGTAACCGTGGCGGTCGAACTGCAATATGGGTACAGTCTATTGCCCCAAGAACATTTGGCATTCCAGCCACACTGTAGAATTGCGACTTTATCGATTGCCACTCTTCTGTGGTAGATGGTAGACAAACATATTCGGGGAATATATGCATGAGTGCATCGATAACTTTGGAAAGATGACGAGAAAAGGCAGACTGACTGAAACCAATGATGACGCTGGACACTGCCTGAAATGATCCGGTGGCAAAAAAGTGCAAGGCAGCAAGAAACTTTAGTATTCCGGGAATGGCCCTTGAACGAGCCGCCACAGGCTCTAGAAAATGTGCTATTTGAGCATATAAAGACAATATTGAATGTCGATCCAGATGGAACCTTTGAATAACCTCTCGATCGGAAAGGGCATCTAAAGGAACCCGAGGAAGGAATACCCGCTGTACTCGTAATCGCCTTCTTCAAACCGGATTTGGGGCATCAGGTTGACGAATTTGCCTTCTACCCCTCATTTGCATCAGACGAACAATATAAAGTTGAAGAAGTGTCTCCATAATGGCTAACAGGATCAAAAGTGAGTAACCATTCAATTGTACACCTCTTTTAAATCAGTTGTAGGCGTTGATCTGATAGACCATATTGTTTATTATGGTGCTCGCCACCTATTAGCTGGCGAGGGATTTTTAACGAGGTAGGTGCGGATAAATTCACGAGCGTATAAATAGATAGTTTAGTAATTCCTGTTTTGTGCGAGATTTATGTCGAGCGAGTATTTTCTAGCTACAAAAAAGACGAGAATTCACGATTTGCGGGCAAGTTCGCTCGACGTTTGTTAATATAAGGTTTTCAATGGATTCGTGGGATAGTACATACGGTTATTGATCCGCACGCAGAAATTTAGACGAAAATAGTGACGAAGACCTCGCAGACAGCTTAGTACATGGAGCCCAATGAAGGGAATTCTTTAAAAATAGTTAAAGTTAAAAGAGTTTTTTTCTGAAAGCACCCTTATACCAATATATGATGAATCTAAAAAAAAAAATAATATTCAAGAAATCCAAATTTCATAAGAAATGTCTGTTGATAGTAACGTATATCTAAATATTGAAAAATCTTCTTCAAATTTAAATAAAAAAAATAAATCACCATCTAAAAGAAAATTAAAACCAATTCTACCTCATCAAAGTCCAAATACAGTGTGTGGCTCAAAAATATTATCATTTCAATGTTTAGTTCTAAAAAAATCTATAAAAATGAAAAAGATCAATTGGATGTGGACAGGGCCTTATGGGCCTTGATCTGATATAAATCGTCGTCTGCAAAAGCCGGCGACGCCAATATTTGCGCAGGGTTGGTATCCTATATACGGCGTAACTTAGAAGTTACGTGCGTATATTTCTGCCTTCGCCTGTTGTTTTTTGGCCCATAGACTGACATACAAAACACGCGCAGTTTGGTATCAAATATACGGCATAAGGACTTACGCGCGCAGATTTCAGAAAATCTACTCCATTCTCATCTCGCCACAAATTGAAGGCGCAGCAACCCTTGCACTGACTTAGAAACCAACGTAACTCTCTGAAGGCCTAACAAGTGCATGCTTAACAACATACATATCAGCAGCTTGATCACAAATAGTTAACCTCTTCAAAGCATTTATTATTCCTGCCCCTGCAAGTTTGTCAAACCAATCACAAAGGGGTGCATCATGGGGCACAATGGGTCATCATGGGGCACAAGGGGTCAATCATGGGGCACAAGGGGTCATCATGGGGCACAAGGGGTGCTGGAAGCCCTACAATCCCCTGTTGTTCTGTCTACACATGCTGATTCTATAGTTGCTGCTGAGGTCCATGGTGATGGTGCTGCCCCTGCTGATGCCCCTGCTGCATCTGGTCATCGAATTACATACTGCGGATTTCCACTGCATGTAAGTAAAACTACTACATACCACCCCCATTCCCTTAACCACCCTAATTACTGAAAATATATCATTAGTTCAATTCATGTTTTGGATTACTATGATTTATTGACTATCATTTCGAGGAATGAAAATGGATGTTTATACCTTATGTTCACACCTTCTGTAAAAACATTATTATTTAGATATATATATCCATGTGCAGGGATAGGCAAGGTGTCCTTCACTAAAAGTCTTTACCTTAGAAAATGTCCGCCACAGCCTTGGCTCATGCCTATCCCTGCATATGGGTCAATTTCTATTTTGATGTGAGAAACCTTGATTTACATCTTAAAAGTGAATATCACTATATGTACCCTTCATACACAACTATCTGATGTGGTTTAGAGAACATGAATATGTCATAAACATGATGATATTACCTTTTCTGGGCCATTTCCACACAGGCCTTATTATATTTTTCAAAAATATTAGTGTACTAAAACACCCCTCACATGGATGTGGATGACAATTATATGGTAAATAACAGAGGACAAGATTTCACCTCTAGCTGCTGTTGCATCTGGAACAATGACAGCTGGTGCCTCAGGATGAACAACCCCAGCTGGTGCCTCAGGATGAACAACCCCAGCTGGTGCCTCAGGATGAACAACCCCAGCTGGTGCCTCATGATGAACAATGACAGCTGGTGCCTCATGATGAACAATGACAGCTGGTGACTCAGGAGGAACAACCCCAGCTGGTGCCTCAGGTGGAACTACAAAAGCTGGTGCCTCCGGTGGAACAACCCCAGCTGGTGCCTCAGGTTGAACTACAAAAGCTGGTGCCTCAGGTGGAACAACCCCAGCTGGTGCCTCAGGTTGAACTACAAAAGCTGGTGCCTCAGGAGGAACTACCACAGCTATATGCTCCTCTTCATATGCTGGAGCTCTTCCAAGGGAAGCGGATGGTGGAGCTCTCCGGGTGGACTGGTAGTCCCATTGACGACTGGTGTGCGACCACTCAGCCTGACCAGTTTGTATGTCCTGGTGGTAAAAGTCCTGACTGGCCTGATATTGGGAGGGGGGGTAAATACATCTACCCTTTGGGGATGCCTTGGTTGCCCCTCATAACCAAAAGAATAGTCCTCCGGCCAGGGCTCCTCTTCAAAACTTGGTGGCATGACATATGGGTCCACAACAGAGGCAATCCAACCCACCTCATGCCTGGGAGCATACTGTTGAGGGATTCTCTGGCTTGGTGGTTGTGGTGGAGCCATTCTCCGGCCTGCTGGTTGTGCTGGAGCCATTCTCTGGCCTGGTGGTTGCGGTGGATGCGTGCCCGTTTACACCCTGGTGACAGGAGGTTCTGTGGAGGAGTCAAATGATGAGAGGTATTAGTACAATCATATATATATCCATGTGGGCATACAATGTACATTGATACATGCTAGGGCCTATACTCATTCTCATGTCAAACTCTATAACATGCATGTGCACATTGTGATTTGTGATATGAGGGATTTTAATATGCAAAGTATACATGTATGTGTTTAATACAATAGTTCTGTGTACATGTCAGTGATGGTGAAAATGTGTTCTTTAAGTGACACTATGGTCACACAATTTCCTTTAGCCTGATGTAGGCACATAACGTGCTTTCTTGAGCTAAAAGTATTGTGATGGCTATAGTGTCCATTTACTGAAAACTCTACATGTAGCTAGTGGCCTGTGTTACTCCGAGACATGTTAGTATTTCACTATTCCACCTAATATCATGAATTTCAATGTGTTAAGTAGCATTAAATGGACATTAAACCCATTTTTATTCTTTCATGATTCGGCTAGAGCATGCAATTTTAAACAACTTTGTAATTTACTTCCATTACCTAATTTGATTCATTCTCTTGATATTCTTAGCTGAAAAGCATATCTAGATAGTCTCAGAAGCTGCTGATTGTTGGCTGCACATCAATTTTTCATGTGATTGGCTCACCCATGTGCATTGATATTTAATAAACAAAGAATAACAAAATAATGAAGCAAATTACATAATAGAAGTAAATTGGGATGTTGTTTAAAACTGTATTCTCTGTCTGAATAATGACATAAAAAGCTTTGGTTTAATGTCCCTTTAATGTGAAATCTAATTGTAGATGTTTTTGTTAGTAGGCCAAATACCATGCTCCTCATTGTGTACATGAATGTGTGACATTAAAGGATGTTATATCTCAAATACATATAATACTGGTGTGTGGGATGTTACTCACCAGCATGCTGTGCTGATGTTGCAGTCCCTGAGTCACGAGCCCTTGGAAGTCCACGGACTGCTGTGACGCTCAGGGACCTGCGAATGAGCTCCTGCCACTCATTATATTCCGTCTCCTGGTGAGGACAACCGCCTGTTCCCCTCTGCTGCATGGCTTCTTGGCCCATTTTGTCCTTGACCCGCCTCTTGCAGTCATTCCACTTTTTCTTGAGCCCATCTAAATTCCTCTTCTGCTGGGCCACGCTGTTGACTGCCTCCTCAACCCTCAGCCATGCATCTTTCCGCCTTCGGGCAACTCCTTTGCCCTTCTCTTGGCCAAAGAGGGCAGTGTGGTTCTCCAGGATGGCCTGGACTAGCGTGAGGTTTTCTGCAAAAGAGAAGTTGGGGCACCTCATGCGCTCCTCGTCCTGGGCCACCTGGCTCCCTCCCTGGGATGTCCCTGGTGTGAGTTCCTCCCTATCCTCTCCCTCCTCCCCCCTTCTATCCCCATGTGCACCCTCTGTCCCTCTTCTGAGTGTGGCTGACCTTGGGGCAACCCCACTCCCACCCTCCCTTCTAACTCTCCCCCCTCCACTCACTCCCTGACGGGGACCCTGCTGCTCCTCCTGTCCATAATCCTCTCCCTGCAACTCCCCTTCCCTCCTCCCCCCACCTCCCTAGCTCTCCCTGTCATCCTCAAACTACACACACTCACACACTCACACTCACTCCCACTTCAATCACACACAATCACAACCAAACACTCAGCCTATCACACTGTAAAAGATAAATAAAATGTGTGAGGTGTTAGAAAAAAAAAGTGTTGTGTATTTTGTGTATGTGTGTATGCAAAATGTGTGCAATATGTAAAAAAAAGTGTAAGTAAATGTACATGCTTAACAATCCAACAATCCGACATAACTAACTTTATGAAATGCTCCTCTCTCACTACTCTTACCACTAATCTCTCTACTCACTGTAGTGTGCTGTAGCTCCAAGAACCAACCAAACACACTAAAGAAAATGGCCGCTGCGCATGGGTTTATGTATGAATTTTGAATGGCGTAATTACGTGTCGCATCTTTTAGACTTGGCCGTTGTTTTTTACGATTTGTAGCCTAATTTGCATAAAACTACACTTTATTGAGACTTTACGTGAACAAAAATACTGGCGTAAGTACTTGCGACGACTAAAATGTGTATATGCGCACATTTTAGTTGATCGCCGTTTTTTCCTACTTACGCCAGTTTAGCATCTGACGGCGCAGTATATTGGATAGGTTGAGTTGCGAGGTGAAATTACGGGCGGCGCGGGTTCCCTCGCTTGCGCCGAAAGCTACGAGCTATATCGGATCGCGCCCATGATTTTTTTATGTCAGAAATAAAGACATATAATATGCAGTCTTTATATAGGCCAAACATATCCAATTTGACAGTTAAAGTTTCACAACCATCAAATTCAATTTTAATTTCTAATAAACCAATGGAATCAACAAATTCTTTACCTTTACTTAAAGAAAATGTTGATATATTAAAAGAAATTAAAATAATAGCAGAGGAAAATAATAGTCTCATAAATTCAAGTTTTTCAGAAGTTGTCTCCTAGTGACATTTTAGAATGCAGTAAAATAGACAAAAAAGATTTATAGAATATGTTTCACAAACTGATAGTTCTGAAACAGATGACATCTCTACATTTTCTGATATTGAAAAAGACTTTGATAGAGAGAACAATTTATTGTTTTTGAAAGTTGTTTAAATAATTTACTTTCGGCTAGATTACGAGTTTTGCGTTATGAGGATTGAGGTGCTAACTTGCAAGTTATTGTCACCGCTCACTTCCCTACAGCGCTGGTATTACAGGTTTGCAAAAACCCAGCGTTAACAGGCAAAAAATGAGCGTAGAGCAAAATTGAGCTCCATTCCGCACTCCATTACCAGCGCTGCTGAAAGCCGCAGAGAGCTGGTTTTACATGCTTGTGCACGATTTCCCCATAGACATCAATGGGGAGAGCCGGCTAAAAAAAAGTCTAACACCTGCAAAAAAGCAGCATAAAGCTCTGTAACGCAACCCAATTGATTCCTATGGGAAACAAAAATTTATGTTTACACCTAACACCCTAGCATGAACCCTGAGTCTAAACACCCATAATCTTACAATTATTAACCCCTAATATGCCGCTCCTGACATCGCCGCCACTATAATAAACATATTAACCCCTAAACCGCTGCACTCCCGCATCACAAACACTAAATATTATTAACCCCTAATCTGCCACCCCTAACATCGCCGCCATCTACCTACATTTATTAATTCCTAATCTGCCACCCCCAACGTCGCTGCCACTATACTAAATTTATTAACCCCTAAACCTAAGTCTAACCCTAACCCTAACACCCCCTAACTTAAATATAATTAAAATAAATCTAAATAAAACCTACTATCATTACCTAAATAATTCCTATTTAAAACTAAATACTTACCTATAAAATAAACCCTAAAATAGCTACAATATAACTAATAGTTACATTGTATCTAGCTTAGGGTTTATTTTTATTTTACAGGCAAGTTTGTATTTATTTTAACTAGGTAGAATAGTTACTAAATAGTTATTAACTATTTACTAACTACCTAGCAAAAATAAATACAAATTTACCTGTAAAATAAAACCTAACCAGTCTTACACTAACATCTAACCTTACACTACAATTAAATAAATTACCTAAATTAAATACAATTACCTAAATTACCAAAAAAAAACACTAAATTGCACAAAATAAAAAAGAAATTATCAGATATTTAAATTAATTACACCTAATCTAATAGCCCTATCAAAATAAAAAAGCCCCCTAAAATAAAAAAAAACCCTAGCCTAAACTAAACTACCAATAGCCCTTAAAAGGGGCTTTTGCGGGGCATTGCCCCAAAGAAATCAGCTCTTTTACCTGTAAATAAAATACAAACAACCCCCAACAGTAAAAACCACCACCCACACATCCAACCCCCCAATAAAATCCTAACTAAAAAAACCTAAGCTCCCCATTGCCCTGAAAAGGGCATTTGGAGGGGCATTGCCCTTAAAAGGGCATTTAGCTCTTTTTCAAGTGCCCAAACCCTAATCTAAAAATAAAACCCACCCAATAAACCCTTAAAAAAACCTAACAATAACCCCCGAAGATCCACTTACAGTTTTGAAGACCGGACATCCATCCTCAAGGAAGCTGGGAGAAGTCTTCATCCAAGTGGCAAGAAGTCCTCAACGAAGCCGGGAGAAGTCTTCATCCAAGCCGGCAGAAGTGGTCCTCCAGACGGGGAGAAGTCTTCATCCAGACGGCATCTTCTATCTTCATCCATCCGGCGCGGAGTGGCTCCATCTTTACGACATCCAGCGCGGAGCATCCTCTTCAATCAACGTCTTCTTGCAGAATGAAGGTTCCTTTAAATTACGTCATCCAAGATGGTGTCCCTTGAATTCCGATTGGCTGATAGAATTCTATCAGCCAATTGGAATTAAAGGTGAAAAAATCATATTGACTGATGCAATCAGCCAATAGGATTGAGCTTGCATTCTATTGGCTGATTGGAACAGCCAATAGAATGCGAGCTCAATCCTATTGGCTGATTGGATCAGCCAATAGGATTGAAGCTCAATCCTATTGGCTGATTGCATCAGCCAATAGGATTTTTTCACCTTTAATTCCGATTGGCTGATAGAATTCTATCAGTCAATCGGAATTCAAGGGATGCCATCTTGGATGATGTCATTTAAAGGAACCTTCATTCTGCAAGAAGACTTCGATTGAAGAGGATGCTCCACGCCGGATGTCTTGAAGATGGAGCCGCTCCGCGCTAGATGGATGAAGATAGAAGATGCCGTCTGGATGAAGACTTCTGCCCGTCTGGTGGACCACTTCTGCCGGCTTGGATGAAGACTTCTCCCGGCTTCATTGAGGACTTCTGCCGCTTCGTTGAGGATGGTTGTTGGGTCTTCAAAAACTGTAAGTGGATCTTCAGGGGTTAGTGTTAGGCTTTTTTAAGAGTTTATTGGGTTGGTTTTATTTTTAGGTTAGGGGTTTGGGCACCTGAAAAATAGCTAAATGCCCTTTTAAGGGCAATGCGCATCCAAACACCCTTTTCAGGGCAATGGGGAGCTTAGGTTTTTTTAGTTAGGTTTTTATTTGGGGGGTTGGTTGTGTGGGTGGTGGGTTTTACTGTTGGGGAGTTGTTTGTATTTTTTTTTACACGTAAAAGAGCTGATTTCTTTGGGACAATGCCCCACAAAAGGACCTTTTAAGAGCTATTGGTAGTTTGGTTTAGGCTAGGTTTTTTTTATTTTGGGGGGGCGGGGGCTTTTGTTATTTTGATCGGGCTATTAGATTAGGTGTAATTAGTTTAAATATCTGATCATTTCTTGTTTTATTTTGTGTAATTTAGTGTTTTGTTTTTTTGTAATTTAGGTAATTGTATTTAATTTATGTAATTGATTTAATTGTAGTGTAAGGTTAGGTGTTAGTGTAACTCAGGTTAGGTTTTATTTTACAGGTAAATTTATATTTATTTTAGCTAGGTAGTTAGTAAATAGTTAATAACTATTTAGTAACTATTCTACCTAGTTAAAATAAATACAAACTTGCCTGTGAAATAAAAATAAACCCTAAGATAGCTACAATGTAACTATTAGTTATATTGTAGCTAGCTTAGGGTTTATTTTATAGGTAAGTATTTAGTTTTAAATAGGAATAATTTAGGTAATGATAGTAGGTTTTATTTAGATTTATTTTAATTATATTTAAGTTAGGGGGTGTTAAGGTTAGGGTTAGACTTAGTTTTAGGGGTTAATAAATTTAGTATAGTGGCAGCGATGTTGGGGGCGGCAGATTAGGGGTTAATAAATGTAGGTAGGTGGCGGCGATGTTTGGGCGCAGATTAGGGGTTAATAATATTTAACTAATGTTTGCAATGCAGGAGTGCAGCGGTTTAGGGGTTAATATGTTTATTATAGTGGCGACGATGTCCGGAGTGGCAGATTAGGGGTTAATAATCTTATTTTAGTGTTTGCTATGCGGGAGGGCCTCAGTTTAGGGGTTAATAGGTAGTTTATGGGTGTTAGTGTACTTTTTAGCACTTTAGTTATGAGTTTTATGGTACAGCTTTGTAGCGCAAAACTCATAACTACTGACTTTCAGTTTACGTTATGGATCTTGACGGTATTGGCTGTACCGCTCACTTTTTGGTCTCCCAGGCAGACTCGTAATACCGGTGCTATGGAAGTTCTATTGAAAAAGGACTTTTTGAAAGCTGCGGTAATTACGTTGCGTTACGGCCAAAAAAGTATGCGGTGCCCCTAAACCTGCAAGACTCGTAATACCAGCGGTAGTGAAAAAGCAGCATTATGAGACTTAACACTGCTTTTTCACCCATACCACAAAACTCGTAATCTAGCCGTTTATTTTTTTAAAATGTCAACCATATTGCAATTGTAATATATTATAAAAAAACTAAGACGGTAATTGGAACAACTCTAATTGTTTACGGAGAGTGTGTTGAAGGCCATAAATCAAAATTATGGCAAAGTCAGTCGTATATTATACAGATCCCAGCAGAAAATATCCTTTCTTGTACATCATTGTTGTTCAGTGGCAACCATTATGAAAAAATATGTAAATTTTTATAAATTTTCGGAGTCCCATTTGTTTCATCTTCAACTTATACAATATGTATAAAAATTATTTTTTTTTGGTGCTATTGATTTGGCTTGGAAAGAGGAAAGGAAAAATGTATTGGAAACACTTAAAAAAGAACCCTTATGTTTATTGGGTGACGGTCAATGTGACAGCCCGGTACTTCTTCTGTAGCTATCAAGAAAAAAGGTTTTAGAAGGTGTATAAATAATATTCTAAACAAAGATTTAAAAATAATGTATATTGCAACAGACACATATCAATTAGAAAAAATATTAGAGAGGATTATATGTCAATTGCCCATCAATTTGAAATCTGTCATTATGCCAACATTTTTAATAAAAAAACTTTTAAAGATAGCCAACAGAAAAGAAAACAAAGATTTGGTACCTTGGGTACCTACCATTATTAAGCATTTTTGTTTTTCAACTGCTTACTGTAAAGGAAATAGAGATTTACTACAAGAGATTTGGACATTAATTATTTTTCACATTACAAATTAACATTCATGGAGTGATGGAAATTATATGAATGGTTGTTTGCATGCTGAACTAACAGAACAAGAAATAGCACAACGCAACTGGTTAAGAAAAGGATCAAATACATATACAGATTTTTGTATGGTTATAAATAGCAAAGAAATTTTGAAAGACCTTGAACACCTAAAAGAATTTTGCCATACAGGCCATTTAGAAGTATTTCATAGTAAAATCTTGAAGTATGTTCCAAAAAGAGTACATTTTAAAATTGGAGAAAACAAGAGAGGCGCCTGTGTGTACCAATAAAAGAACCAAATAATCACACTCAAAGAACCCTAATCAGGGTACTCACATTTGTGAGGAGCACTCAGACAGTGCTATTAGGTGCAGGCTGGATATTTGGCAGCAACCCAGCTCACTGATCAGCCTGAATACAAGAACAAGATGGCATCAAATCTAGAGAAGAAAAAACAGACAGGACGCCTGTGTGTACCAGTAATAAATCAGGTGATATCAGTATAAACACCCTAATCAGGGTACTCACATTTGTGAAGAGCACTCAGACAGTGCTATTAGACACAGGCTGGATGTTTAGCAGCGCCCCAGCTCACTTAACAGACTGGTAGGAGGAACACTGGAACACAGGAACCCCGGGACACAGGGATCCCAGTAACTTGGATGTGCAAAAGAAAAACTGCAGTGGTGCTGCAGTAAGAACAGCCAAAAACTCCTTAGGGGAGTGATAAGTGATCGGTAGGCAAGTAAGGCACGGTTCCAATATATGATAAAATTGCTAAAATATTTTATTAAAAATCAAAATATAAATAAAACAATGGATCCATAAGGTAGGGAATACTAGCAGCCCTCCTTATAAATTGCAACGCGTTTCTCAGCGCTTCAAAACGCTGTTTCATCAGGCATACAATCTAATCTATGAATAGCCTTTAAATACACCTACAAGCCTTACCAATATTGATACAAATTAGCACATTGACACATTAGCACCTGGGAATCCTCCCCCTCTAGGGGGAGTTCCAGATACTTAACTCATTGTTGGAAATGTATATCTCATAGGTCTTATCTAAGTATATTTTAATGATCAAAATCCCTTTATGGTTTATACACATCTATAGGGATGTCAAATTTACATAAGCATCTGTGCGAAGGGAATATTCTACATCAAGCCCTCTTTCCAAACTGTGATGTAAGATTATTTAAATGTTTGTATTTTTGTATAGCTCTATGTTATTCAGGGCAATCTCCCCCCCTTGACTCTATTTTCTGTATATAAAACGTAATTAAAAAAAATGTGATAAGCATTGTAGATGGTCTTACCTTTAAAAGACATTATTAGTATTTTATGTCCGTAGGCAAAGTGAGCAGAGTAATGAAATGGTTGTCATAAGTGTGTGGGAGGAACCGAACTGGGTCACGATATTCAGCCAATCAAGTAAATGAAAATGACAAGTAGTGAGGTTGTGTGCCCCATAGATTTTCATCCTGAGTGCTGTCGTGTTAATAAGTAGCTGTTACGTGACTGGAGGTAGATACAATTCAAGCTGTAGTTCTAGTGATAATAATCGCCGTCCTATAAGCTGCTAACAAGGGCGCTGACTAAGAAGTGTAATACGTAACTATGACGAGTAAAAGGGGCGGGTATAACCCCCGATCGAGATTAAAGTGTCAACAATTGTGAAACAGCCTTACAAACTAATAGTGGTCTAGTGAAAATGATCAAGTGAATACTAAAGTGGCCTATAATGTGAACACCCACCTAGTGATATAAGTGATATCGAGTCAATAATACAGGCTGATTGGTTCTTGCTGGAATAAATATATTCTTAGCAAAATTACGGCCTGCAAATGATGCAGGAATATAAACTTGCTAATAAGCTACCAAAAAATGCTGAAAATATATAGATAGGGACGCCTACTTGTAATACTTGTTTAAAGCAAATTTGGTCAATTGTTTATACACGTATTCCTAAATTAGTCCAATAATTCAAAGAATATTATCTTATGCCCTTAACAATAATTCTGCAACATTTTAGTTACACTATAGCAACTTCACATTAAATTGTTAGTGACACTGTGACTACTTTTCCTATTGGAATAAATTTACAACGCAAATTTTAGCATCCCTATCTATATAGTTTCATCATTTTTTGGTAGCTTATTAGCAACTTTATATTGCAGCATCATTTGCAGGCCGTAATTTTGCTAATGTATATGTATATGTGCTATATAGCAATCAATGAGTCAGGTACTCCCACATATCTCAAATATTATATATAAACATTACTACTCTCACTCTAAACATTGTATTAATTCATGTGAGTATTTTCTAGTTAATCAAACAAGAGAGTGAGCTACACACCTTTAATCACAATCTAATATTTAATATATTATTTCACTCTATTCAAGGTAGCATCGATCTGTCTGTTCAATGAGTATTATTATAATTTGTTATAATTTATTTTGGTTATATCAAATAGGTTACAGGAACTAATGATATCACTTATTAATTTGCTCGGTCTCATTCCAGACCCTTTATCAATAGTGTTTAGTTTAGTTTTCTATATAAGATAGTGAGCTACACACATATCTTAAATAATTTTTCCCATTACACATAGCTCTTTTCCCCAGGCTGCCAAGAATATATTTATTCCAGCAAGAACCAATCAGACTGTTTTATTGACTCAATATCACTAGGTGGGTGTTCACATTATAGGCCACTTTAGTATTCACTTGATCATTTTCACTAGACCACTATTAGTTTATAAGGCTGTTTCACAATTGTTGACACTTTAATCTCGATCGGGGGTTATACCCGCCCCTTTTACTCGTCATAGTTACGTATTACACTTCTTAGTCAGCGCCCTTGTTAGCTGCTTATAGGACGCCGATTATTATCACTAGAACTACAGCTTGAATTGTATCCGCCTCCAGTCATGTAACAGCTACGTATTAACACGACAGCACTCAGGATGAAAACCTATGGGGCACACAACCTCACTACTTGTCATTTTCATTCATTTGATTGGCTGAACATCGTGACCCAGTTTGGTTCCTCCCACACACTTATGACAACCATTTCATTACTCCGCTCACTTTGCCTACGGACATAAAATATGTGTCCTTATCCAGAAAAATACTAATAATGTCTTTTAAAGGTAAAAGCATCTACAATGCTTATCGCATTTCTTTAATATCATTTTATATAAAGAAAAAGGTCAAAGGAGGGCGATTGCCCTGAATAACATAGAGCTATACAAAAATACAAAGATTTAAATAAATCTTACATCACAGTTGGGAAAGAGGGCTTGATGTAGAATATTCCCTTCGCACAGATGCTTATGTAAATTTGACATCCCTATAGATGTGTATAAACCATAAAGGGATTTTGATCATTAAAATATACTTAGATAAGACCTATGAGATATAAATTTCCAACAAGGGGTTAAATATCTGGGAACTCCACCTAGAGGGGGAGGATTCCCAGGTGCTAATTTGTATCAATATTGGTAAGGCTTGTAGGTGTATTTAAAGGCTATTCATAGATTAGATTGTATGCCTGATGAAACAGCGTTTTGAAGCGCTGAGAAATGCGTTGCAATTCATAAGGAGGGCTGCTAGTATTCCCTATCTTATGGTTCCATTGTTTTATTTATATTTTGATTTTTAATAAATTATTTTTAGCAATCTTATCATTTATTGGAACCGTGTCTTACTTGCCTACCGATCACTTATCACTCCCCTAGGGAGTTTTTGGCTGTTCTTACTGCAGCACCACTGCAGTTTTTTTTTTGCACATCCGAATTACTGGGACCCCTGTGTCCCGGGGTTCCTGTTCCAGTGTTCCTGCTACCGGTCTGCTCAGTGAGCTGGGTCGCTGCTAAATATCCAGCCTGCACCTAATAGCACTGTCTGAGTGCTCCTCACAAATGTGAGTACCCTGATTAGGGTTCTTTGAGTGTGAATATTTGGGGGTTTTTTTGGTACACACAGGCGCCTCTCTTGTTTTCTCCAATTTTTTAGATTCTGTGACATCTATATGTGAGGAGAGTGCAGCATTTTCCTATCCTTGGTATTGGATACTACTCAGCAACAGCTTTATCCACTGACTTTCTGTTGAACCATCAGCTATAAATGGACATTTATGCATAGGTATCTATGTTTGCTCATATCTTGGTATTAGTATATGACATAACTATACACCTTAATTTTTTTATGTTGTGTATCATATATATATATATATATATATATACACATTCAAATTTCTCATTGATATAGTTCAGTATATTTATACCGTTTTGACCCCCATAGTGCCCCATATCAAGAGGTAGTCATTACTGGCTTTTCTTCCATTTAGCTTTACATTTTAAAATGTATGCAATGGAGGCAAGGACTATCGAGTTTTTGTCAGTAAGGCTGTGCGGGGCTAACAAGCCTTTTTTTCTTACCGCTCACTTAAGCCAACGCTGGTATTACAAGTTTTCTGCAAGCCGGCGTTAGCCTCAGAAAAGTGAGCATTGAGCAAAATTAGCTCCACATCTCACCTCAATACCAGCGTTGCTTACGGTAGCGGTAAGTTGGCAAAACATGCTTGTGCACGATTTCCCCATAGGAAACAATGGGGCTGAGCTGGCTGAAAAAAAACCTAACACCTGCAAAAAGCAGCGTTCAGCTCCTAACACAGCCCCATTGTTTCCTATGGGGAAATAAAAGTTATTTCTGCACCTAACACCCTAACATGAACCCCGAGTCTAAACACCCCTAATATTACACTTATTAACCCCTAATCTGCCACCCCGACATCGTTGCCACCTACATTATATTATTAACCCCGAATCTGCTGCTCCAGACACTGCCGCCACCTACATTATACTTATGAACCCCTAATCTACTGCCCCCAACATCGCCGACACCTACATTATATTTATTAACCCCTAATCTGCCCCCCAACGTCGCCGCAACTCTATTAAATTTATTAACCCCTAATCTGCCCCCCCAATGTCGCCGCTACTATATTAAATGTATTAACCCCTAAACCTAAGTCTAACCCTAAGTCTAACCCCCCTAACTTAAATATAATTTAAATCAAACAAAATAAATTTAACATAATTAAATAAATTAAACCTATTTAAAACTAAATACTTACCGATAAAATAAACCCTAAGCTAGCTACAATATAACTAATAGTTACATTGTAGCTATCTTAGGATTTATTTTTATTTTACAGGCAACTTTGTATTTATTTTAACTAGGTAGAATAGTTATAATTACACCTAACTCTACACTATAATTAAACTAATTACCTAAACTACCTACAGTTAATTACAATTAAATTAAATAAACTAAATTACAGAAAAAAAAAGAATTACAAGAATTTTAAACTAATTACACCTAATCTAATCCCCCTAAAAAAATAAAAAAGCCCCCCAAAATAATAAAATTCCCTACCCTATACTAAATTACAAATAGCCCTTAAAAGGGCCTTTTGCGGGGCATTGCCCCAAAGTAATCAGCTCTTTCACCTGTAAAAAAAAATACGATACCCCCAACATTAAAACCCACCACCCACACAAGCAACCCTACTCTACAACCCACCCAATCCCCCCTTAAAAAAAACTAACACTACCCCCTTGAAGATCACCCTACCTTGAGCCGACTTAACCCAGCCGGGCACAAGTGGTCCTCCAGAGGGTCTGAAGTCTTTATCCTATCCGGCTAGAAGAGGACATCCAGACCGGCAGAAGGCTTCATCCAGGCGGCATCTTCTATCTTCATCCTTCCGGAGCGGAATGGGTCCATCTTCAAGACATCCGACGTGGAGCATCCTCTTCATCCGACGGCCGATGACTGAATGACTGGTCCTTTAAATGACGTCATCCAAGATGGCGTCCCTTGAATTCCAATTGGCTGATAGAATACTATCAGCCAATCGGAATTAAAGTAGGAAAAATCCTATTGGCTGATGCAATCAGCCAATAAGATTGACCTTGCATTCTATTGGCTGATTGGAACAGCCAATAGAATGTGAGCTCAATCCTATTGACTGATTGGATCAGCCAATCGGATTGAACTTCAATCCTATTGGCAAATCATAAAAAATGATATACCCTGAGTGCTATAGAATGCTAAAGATTTTTTTTTGTTGTTGATTTGATTTTAGATTTTCTAAATCTATGGATGCTATTTAACAAAAATGTATTTGAAAGTATATATTCATTATAAAAAAACAAAAATAATACCTTTCAGATATAAATCTAATATTTTTAAGCTTGTGTAGAGCGCGACTGGAAATCCTCCCTACCACTTCCTGTAATATAGCGCAGTTGAAATGAGGTAGGAGATCAGCTAATACGCATGAAAATGCACGTACTCGGTTTTATAGTATCTAATTTGCATGTTAACAATGATTGGACAAAAACAGCGGCATGAAAAAGACTATAAACTATGTTTTTCCTGAGGGGCTTTTGAAAAATCTTTTGAAGACTTGAAAAAATATTATTTTATTTTTCTCTAATTTGTATAATAAATATCTCATCCAAAAATAAATTTATAAGTTCTATATAAATAATAAATAAAAAATTTAAGCTGGAATATCCCTTTCAAGTGAAAGTAAATCCTAGCGTTTTAGAAACGCTAGGATTTACTATTGAAACAAATAAAGGGTACTTTCATTCATGAAGTATAAGATACTTCATGTAGAAAGCTCCTTTATTTGATTCAATCGGTCGCCATTCTTAGCTCCTTCAGCAGCGCACGGCTAAAAAAAAATTTGGCTAAGAGGTGACGTTTTCCCCTCCCATGGGTGCCAAGCCGGATTTAATGCACGGCTATTGGCTAAGAGGTGAAAACATCACCTCTTAGCAAAAATTTTTTTTAGCCGTGGGCTTAATTAAATTGGAAAGTTATTTAAAATCTTTGCTGATGACCCCACGCCACCATACCATATTAGTAAAATTATAAGTATGGCTATCCTCGCGGTTAGATATTTGATTTTAAAGAAATGGAAATTAAAAGCCATCCCGAGCTTAACTGAGGTCAAAAATTGTTTAAAAAAGCAATGTATCATTGAGCAATTGGATACTAACTTGCAAAAAGATCAAGATATAAAGAATTTCTTTTCCAAATGGTCACAATTTATCAAAGCACTTCCTTCCAGTGAGATTGAATACATAATTTATCCTTTTAAGGATAGTGAACTTGTTTTACTAGGAATATGGTAAATTCTAAGCATACCTTATCGCCGGGGTTTCCCCGGAAGTTGAAATTAGACTACCCTCCCCTCCCTTTCTCGTATAAATTGTTTTTTTTTTTTTGTTTTTTTGTTTTTTTTTTGTTTGTTTTTTTTTTTTTCTTTCTTTGTGTGTTTTGTTTTGTTTTGTTTTTATGTTTCTTGTTTTTTGTCTTGTCGTTTTTTTTGTCTGTGTTAGCGTCTTATCTTCGTAGAATCATTGACCCCTCTGTTTGTAGATGTGATTTATTCTATCTGACTTTGAAAACCAACTTGATTGCAGCTGTTTGTTTAAAAAACAAGAAAAACCTTTTCTTTTGGTTTCCAGTAAGGGGTTAACAAGACGAGTTTAGTTTTCATTTTAGGGTACAATGCTATGCTTTGCCAGAACTAGAGATGGATCTATTCTGGCTCAAATATTCCTGTTCTGCTTTAGGGGAGAGGTTACTATGAACTATCTATATACTTACAACGAGACCTGGATCAAGGCCTTACATTTTGTTCTTTATTGTTTTCTCATTGGTCTGATTTTAAAAGCTTGATTATAGCGTATCCCCTAATATGTAATCACTGCTCTAAACCTTATTCCTTTTCTTTCTGTACCCCCATATGGATTACCAATAAAAAAATTAATAAATAAAAGAATAATTAAAAATTGCATGCTTTATGTAAGTTATGAAAATGTATTTGACTTTAATGTCCCTTTAAGAAGATCTGATAAGAAGTTACGTAAAAGGCAGTTTATTTTACTTGATCTGATCTGGTTCCAAGGAAATAAATCTTTAGAAATCATATGATGAGTTGACGGTTGTGGTACTTGAGCATAAAAAAAAAATAATGTCATATATTTTATTTCCAATTGTAGGTGAGTACAGCACTGTCAGTGTGGAGAGGTGCACGGTGCTAGGGGCAGCTGCAACAGCCCCTGAAATCAGTATATATTCTTAGTAACACCAGCACCAGTTTCTTAGTATAAATGCTTTATTGAGGTTACATAAAAAGCAACAACGTTTCGTGGCAAACCCACTTAGTCATGCATGACTAAGTGGGTTTGCCACGAAACGTTGCTGCTTTTTATGTAACCTCAATAAAGCATTTATACTAAGAAACTGGTGCTGGTGTTACTACGGTCATATATTTTATGTGATCTAAGATACTTGCCTCAATATTATTTAAAAAGGCGAGAAAGTTAATTTGACACTAAAAGATGAAATCAAACATTCATGATGAAGATAGAGCATGCAATTTAAAAAAAAAAATCCAATTTATTTCTATTATCAAACGGTGTAGAGTCATTTTATATGCAGACTTTCTAAGGCAATAGCTCCTACTGAGCATGTGCAGGAGTTTGCAGTGTAAATATATTTGAGTTATTTCCTGTTGGCTGTCACATGACACAGAGTTGTGCTATAAAGTAAAGAAATTTTGAAATGTGTCAGAAAAAAATGCTACTGTTCTATTCAAAGTCAGGGTTATTGCCTTGTGTGTTTATTATGCATATCTTGATTATGAAATTCTATTTTACTTAATGGTCATTTAAATGTATTTAAACTGAGCAATAAAAGAGCATATGTGGTCAAAACCTAAATCTTAATACTTTACTGTCAATTTTTTTTGGGCAGTGACAAAATAATCATGGAAGAATACTAAGGTATGGGGAACCCCTAGAGAAGGTGGCGCACTATAAACTAAATGTGGTGTTAGACAGTTAGTGAATACAAAATGTATTATTACAAAAATGGCAAGCAAATAAACTATGAAATATGTGTTCGAATGGAGAACAAAATATACCAAACCAAATGGTCAATGTTCAAATGAAATCGGAACCACAGTCCAAAATCGATAACAATGGATGTCGGATATTAGCGAGGCAGCTCCACTTCACGGAACAATGTCCATTCACCTTCGGAATCTGGATCCAAGAAAAAAGGGGCACCTTATAGTGAAATCCGTGAGATATACGGTCAAGCAAATAATGAAATAAAACTCACAATTTGTAACACTTGTAAAGACAGGTGCAAGCGAGCAGGCTGATGCTTGCAGTAATCAGATTACTGGATACTTTCCCAGCATCAAAGCAGAACTTGAAAGGTTATATCCAAACAGTTGTGTCCAAATGATTAGGATATTAGTAAAATGCTGAATTGGAAAATCACTGTTGTAGTGATAAAAAATACAGACAACTCCATAGAAGTGAAATAAAAACAAAGTTTTAATGTTTGCAACGCGTTTCTCGACCTAATACAATGGTCGTTTCATCAGGCAAAAGCTAAAAAGCCGCTTATTTAAGCAGCCACATTGTATTTCATTGGTTGTCCAGGGTTTTCAAATTATCCAATGGTATGGAAGGGTGTGTCTGTACTACGAGCTATAAGTAAACAATAAAATTTGCTGCAGGAGACAGCGCGAATATATATAAGAATATAAAAAAGGGAGTTATGAAAAAATATATAAATTAATGTTACTAATTAATGCTATAGTAATCGGTAGGTTACAGTCAATACTGAAAGAAAGTAATATGTATAAATGATCGCCGACAAAAAAAACGGCACTGAGAGGTTAAAAATAGGGACATTTGAGGAACTGCAGGACAAAATGTGGAGATGCAATGTAGACCTGGCATCTTTTACTTAACCTGTTTAATGTTATCTTCCCACAGATGCTTTTCTATAGACGCCCACTTATTATATGTTTCTCCACTTATTAGAAACATGTAATTAGTGACATTAATTTATATATTTTTTCATAACTCCCTTTTTTATATTATATATTCTGATATATTTTCGCGCTGTCTCATGCAGCAAATTGTATTGTTTACTTATAGCTTGTAGTACAGACACCCCCTTCCATACCATTGGATAATTTGAAAACCTTGGACAACCAATGAAATACAATGTGGCAGCTTAAATAAGCGGCTTTTTAGCTTGTTACTATATTGAGGCCTATTTATCATATGTCTGTCGGACCTGATCCGACAGTGCGGATCAGGTCCAACAGACATCACTGAATGCGAAGAGCAATACGCTCTCCGTATTTATCATTGCCCTAGCTGCTGGTGCAGCGCCGCCCCCTGCAGATTTGCCGCCATCAGGAAGGTGTCAATCAACCCGATCGTACTTGATCGGGTTGAATTGTGGCGATTCCTGTCTGCCTGCTCAGGTCTTTAGACCGCTGCTCCATAACTTGTATTTCAGGCGAGTCTGAAGACTCGCCAGAAACACAAGCCCTCAAGCTCCATACGGAGCTTGATAAATGGGCCTCATTGTTACCTTTTGCCTGATGAAATGACCATTGTATTAGGTCGAGAAATGCGTTGCAAACATTAAAACTTTGTTTCTATTTCACTTCTACGGAGGTGTCTGTATTTTTTATCACTAAAACAGTGATTTTCCAATTCAGTGTTTTACTAATATCCCAATCGTTTGGACACAACTGCTTGGATATAACCTCTCAAGTTCCGCCTTGATACTGGGAAAGTATCCAGTAAGCTGACTACTGCAAGCATCAGCCTTCTCGTTTGCACCTGTCTTTACAAGTGCCATCTCAAACTGTGAGTTTTATTTCATTATTTGCTTGGCGGTATATCTCACGGATTTCACTATGAGGCGCCCCTTTTTTCTTTGATACAAAATAATCATACTTGCAGAAACAGGGACTCTGCTTTCTGAAGAAAACAATATATCATGCAAACAAATAATGAAGCTTTTCATTTTACCCTAGTGCAATTAAAAATAATATATTATGTTAGAGAGTATTTCCTCATTTTTTGGGCAATGTCTTTCCTATACTAATAGATAGTGATGCTTTAATGGGTAGTCATTTTTTGCTATAGGCATAGGCATACACAAAATAATTAAAACCTAATTTTCTAACATTAAGATGTAGCATCTGAAAACAGGCAGTGCTTCTTCATTCTTCTATAGAAAAAAACCCAAATATCTGTAGAAAGTGATACTGGTTTAAATACCTAGTATCCCAGTCTCAGATATATCAAATAGTGCACCAATCAAAATTAACAACTCTATTAAGATGAAAAAACACAAAGCGAGTTATTATAAAATAAAATAAATACTTATTTATTTTAAAGACACACAGATAAAAGTCAAATAATATCTATACCACCGGTGGTTTCACATATAAAAACAGATAATTATATTAAAAGCTCTTATTAAAAGGGGGAATATATCCCTTCTCAAAATGATAAAAGGTTTGTTAGCAGCGAATTAGACATGGAGGATATTGCTATTAGATCAAAAAAGTCTTATGAAATGTATCCGACAAAAAGAAACTTTAACTTTAAAAAGGAACAAAGTATCTATAGTTCCGTTGCGTTATAAATGTAGTTGTGTATTCTGAGAAGTTAGTCCGTTACTTCCAAGTGCCCTATAGCCACTTTAAATTTATTCACTCTTACCCCACTTCTGGTTTTCCGAAAATGTTGATACCCCAATGTATACAAACCTTTGCCGGCAATCTCATTGCCTTATTCTCACCACCTTTTGGCATGTTTGTGTTTTCTTCTGGGTGTAGTCCTTTAGCGTTCATGTATCCCTCACAAGAGCTCTTTCTCCTCATGGGTGATGCTCTGCAGACGTAGTGATGTTCTGTGGGAGTGGTGACATTTCTTCAGGCTACAGATCGCTTGTAAATCTTTGGCATCCATTGAGAATGAATTTTATCCAGAGAACGCTCTCAAAGAAAACAAAATAGTATTCCCAAATTTCTCAGTTCTCTTACATCTACGCGTAAAGATAAAGGGGCATATTTATCAAGCTCTGATTGGAGCTTGATGCCTGCAGGCTCGCCAGAAACAGCAGTTATGAAGCAGCGGTCACAAAGACCGCTGCTCCATAACCTGTCCATCTGCTCTGAGCAGGTGGACAGACATCACGGAAATCAACCCGATCGAGTACGATCGGGTTGATTGACACCCCCCTGCTGGCAGCCTATTGGCTGTGAGTCTGCAGGTTGCGGCGTTGTACCAGCAGCTCTTGTGAGCTGCTGGTGCAATGCTGAATACGGTGAGCGTATTGCTTGACGTATTCAGCGAGGTCTGGCGGACCTGATCCGCACTGTCGGATCAGGTCCGCCAGACCTTGATAAATAGGGGCCACTGGCTGGATAACAGCTGAAATGCGTAGATGTAAGAGAACTGAGAAATTTGGGAACACTATTTGTTTTTTTAAAGTTGTCTATAAAAATTATGTATTTTTTTTTTTACATTTGGTGACACTCTGATGTTGCAGCCCAATGATTATTAAATCTCTAGAGATATTGAAAAAACAGAATATTGGATAGACATTCCAATGCCTCAAGCCTTGAGAAATGTATTGCTGAGTATCTATGCATAGGCTAGGACTTGTCCTAATGCTTTCACTCTGAGGCTAGTTACCCTGCTTCATGGATAATTATTGCAGTTTTGCTGCTGATACTTTTGTACTCAATATCCTGTTTAATTCAATAGCCCCATATTGGGGATGAGAACATATGACCATCAGATTCACTTGCTTTTTTATTTTTCAATTTTATGTGTGATTTTGCATTAATGGATTTTAAATGTTTTTTTTTTAATTTAATTTTGTACTGTTATAATTTTCTAAACTTTTATATTATTTTACCTCTTAAAGGGACTGTAAACACTTGATCCCCAAGACCTTAATCTGTTAAATTAACACCTATTTTTATAAGAAATCCTTTGATGCAGAGAAAAAGCGCAGTGGAAGCGTTACAAACACATATATAATATACTCCGAAAATACCTTTATCTGGCCGCCTATCTAATAAATATTTTTTTCATAACGCTTCGTCATAGCCCCTGCATCCAACCGCCGTTAGAACGTCCGTCTTCTCCTCTCCTCACAGCGCGCGTTCCCTCATGATGTGCGCATGCGCAGTGACATCCATTCCTTACTTGTCACTTCAGCCTTATACAGAATCGCAATGCTTCGTAGTGCATTGCGATTCAGTTTGCCTGATAGAGCGGTGAGTCACTCCTACAGACGAACGAGCAAACAGATTATCATTTAAAATTCATAATATCTGTTATGTTTCTAACCTTTTAAACCTTATTCTTTAAATAAAATATAAAAACAACAACTGTATGTATATAGCGATAAAATAATATATATATATATATATATATACAGATTGTGTATTTAAAAAGTATATATATATATATATATATATGTATACACACAAAGTATTATTATGTACATAGATATTTTTATATATATATATATATTTATATATATATGTATATATAAAAAAAATGTGAGCGAGAGGGTGAGTATGGTGGATCTTTAAAAAAATTAAAATCAGACTTTATTTGAACTAAAATGGCTGTGTGAGAGAATAATGAATTTATGCACATAGAACTAGAGTTCAATACATATCTCTTAGTTTTAACTGAGCTATATTTTAAAATGATATATAATTACTGTATAATAAATTTATGTTCAAATAAAATAATAATATAATAAAAAGTACAATATGTGAAAGGATACATCAAAAATTATTAGTCTCATAGGAGGTAATTAAAAAAATTTATTGGGAATTATTGGCGGTCCCTTAAAATTTTTTAACTTACCAAAAAACTAATATATAATGAAAAATTGCTCGTTTTAGTTTAGGGTGAGTTGCTAAATGATTCTCTTCAGATGCGAGTAGGAAGTGGAACAAAAGCAGTGAATTGCAATGCGCTTTGCATTGCGATCCGCTGCTTATATTTTGTGAAGTAGACTTGCCGATTTGCGCATGCTCAATCTTACACATAATGCGCGCTCCGGGTATAGCGATGGGAGGAGGAAGTGTCTGTATGACGCAAGTGCCCTGCAGCGCTGAATGTACTCAGGCTGCATGGGCGGACGTAGTGTTAAATCAGAAAGCAAGAATAAAACTTATTTTCATTTGCTTCCGCAGCGCTTATACTCTGCACAATATAATAATTATATTATATGGATATTTGATAGTTTATACGGTGGGTGAGAAATGTAAAAGTTTACAGTCCCTTTAATGATGTAGACTGTTCCTCTTGTTTGTTCCTTCTTTTTTTTTAATATTAGAAAATGCTAAACAATATCTGAGCCCTATTAACAATAAAATAGTGAAGTTCTAATATAGGAAAATTTTAAGAGATTAACTGGTAGATTTATCAAATACTGGGTGGACATGATTTGCTGTAGAAATGCTTGTGCAATGCCACCCCCTGCACAATCGGCTGCACGCAGGGGTCGTCAATCATCCAGACCATATCGTATCGGGATGTTTGCAGTTCGTCATCTAAAAGGTGGCAGACAAGTTAAAGATCAGTGCTGCTTCTGAACGTGGTTTCAGGTGGACCTGAAACCTCGGGCAGACACAGCAGCATCCGCTGCTTGTTAAATCCAGCCCTATATATATATATATCTCTATAACAAGAAAATGACAATTCCCATATTCTTTCAATAAAAAGATACACAAAGAAGTGAGAATGATTCAAGTGGTTAGCAAGATATTACATATGTAGATCTAATTCCTTTGTTGTCTTAGACATTTCTTTAGTTAGAGAATTAAGATATCAGAATATATACCAGCTGCTGCTTAGAGTATAGAAAATAATGGATTCAATGCTTACTAAATACTTGTGTCTTGAAACAGAAGAGCCAAAAGACATAAAACATTTCTAAACAAAATAGCTAATTAGAACAATATACTAAATATATTGCTTTAAACATATGGTTCCATTAAAGCAATGTATAAAATTACAAGACATATCTACCCACGCAATACTTTTGTTATAACCACTTTTATTGCACTATCCTGCTGCGTCGCTGTGTCCGTTAGATTTATAACCATTTTCATCCAAGCTGTTCAATAAGCAATCCAAGAAAAAAATTATTTGGATAGAGGACACATGAATAAAATTGAAAAGTATTGTTTGCTTTTGCAAATAACATAAGTACAATTTCATTTGAATGTAATTTGGAGACACACAGACATAAAATATATCATAAGCAACATAACAAAAATGTCAATTTAAGTTGTTAAGCCCATAAAATTGGAAGAGCTAATGATCAAAGTTCATACATGCAAAGTGATATTTCCCTATGGGTGCTCTTTAAAGTGATATGTTCAGCAGTCTTGCATTTTTGTCTCAGCCTTTAAATTTACCAAGATATCTCCTTAAACACATTAAATGGTAGCTAAATATATAACACTTCGCTTTAAAATTAACGGGATTCTCAAACGTTTGCATTTAAATTTAAGATGAATTACTTTGCACTTTTTTTAAAACAGATGAGGAAAGGTTCTAATAACTGTAGAGTTCATTATAGCCATCTGAGAATGACAAGATAGATTGACATTTTGATACAATAAAAACTAAACACAGCCAATCCAATTGAGCATTATCTTCTGTCTTTCACTGATTTTATATACACGAGAGGTAATATTTAGCTTAGTTTTTCTATTTTAATGTGCATTTCAGTCTAATTTGATATTAATAAATAGCTTGAAGGAGTTATTTAGTTAGACTTCATGGGGCGACCCGGAAACAGAAGTTATGAAGCAGAGGTCTAAAGACCTGTAAGGCAGCTGATGTATTTTGGTTGTAAGGCAGCTGGTGTATTTTGGTACAGTGAATAGGCTGCTAGTACAGTGTTTGGATCTCAACTGCAGAGTAGAAATAAGGAATTAAGAAACAGCAAGACAGGATGTTATCCTGCTTATTAGGTTACAGGAGGTTAAGTGGACACACCTGTTCTTTCCAAAATGATTGGCACTTGTAGTTACAGTTCATAGATAATTGAATAATGTATTAAGTTGTTCCCAATTAGTATAAGCTTGTAAACCTTGTTGTTAGATAGTTGTGACAAAGTTCAAAACGCTAAAGTTGTTCGTGAATAGCGTAATACGATGACTGCAGCTGCAGAGGTAATGTGGCTCAGAGAAGCCTCGACAGAGCGTGTTGTGATGTCATACGGAGGTGTGTGAGAACCGTCCAATGGGGTGCGTCAGATTGCTGACAGGCTGCAGAGGGGAGAGCGGCCAAGGATTTCAGTAGATTTCCCTCTCAAGTTGCGGGTAAGAATGTACAAAATAGTTGAAGAGGTGGTAATCCGGTTTTGTACAGAGGAATAAACTAGTTATACATCCAAGGAAGTCACTAGCTTAACCCAACCGGAATAACAGCAGATGGGAACTGAAAGCAAGTTGCGGCTGCTTGTCAATGAGAGTCCTTTAAGCAACTCACTTTTAGCTTCGATGTTTAGTAGAGTAAATAGCATTATAGCAATAGCTTAGAATCCAAAATGTGCACAGTAGGCAAAACTATGCAAGCCAAGGAATTTGGTATGGAGCTTGATTCTGAAACGAACTAGAGCTACACGAACTCAGAATTATTGGCAAGTTGCCAAGGGCATGCTGGGAATTTATAGACTTTCCTTAAAGAGACAAGGTGCAATGATAAATAACATGACATCTCCCCCCATCAAAGGGGCTGCACCGCAGCCAAAGGAGCCGGCTTGTCAGGGTGAGAGTGGTGAAAACGTGACACCAAGCGAAAAGCATCAAGATGCGAAGAAGGTTCCCAGGAATCGTCCTCAGGAGAGAACACCTTCCAACACACCAAGTACTGCAGGGTACCCTTATTCCAACGAGAGTCCAGGATGGCCTTGATCTCATAAATCTCCTCATCAGTGATAACTGGAGGCAAAGTAGTGTCAGAAGACTGTTGTCTTGTTGGATAGTATGGTTTGAGGAGAGACACATGAAACGTTGAATGTATGCGATAAGTAGGTGGTAAGTCCAAGATGACAGCGTTCTAATTAACTAGTCCTTTAATGAGAAAAGGCCCAATGAAAAGTTGGGAAAATTTCTTACAAGGTGTTTTCAGTTTGAGGTGTCTGGTTGACAACCAAACCTTGTCCCCTATAGCGTATGTAGGAGGTTTTCTTCGTTTGCTATCGTAATATTTCTTCTGCCTATGTTGTGCTGCTTTAATGTTGTCTTGTAGTTGAGAAAAGGAATCAGACAGTGTGTTGATGGTATCATCTACATGGGGTGAAGTGGTACAAGAGTGAGTATACATATGAAAAACAGGGCGGAAACCATAATTAGCATAATTTGCGAAGAATGGTGAGCACTTTATGGATGCATTCTGTAAGTTGTTGTAGGCAAACTCAGTGGTGTACAAATTATCGAACCAGTGATCTTGATGAAAAGAACAATAACAACGAATATATTGCTCTAACCACTGATTAACCCTCTCAGTCTGTCTGTTTGTCTGTGGGTGGTAGGCAGTACTACAACAATGATCTATTTTGAGTATGGAGCAGAGTTCCTTCCAAAACTTTGACGTGAACTGTGTACCACAATCTGTAATGATGACATTAGGTAAACCATGTAGTCTGACAACTTCTTTCGTGAAAAGGTATGACGTTTGCGAAGCAGTAGGGAGTTTCTTGTAAGGAATGAAATGTGCCATCTTTGTAAGGAGGTCCACTATAACCAGTATGGTGTTGTAATTAGAAGATGGTGGTAAGCCAACAATGAAATCCATCCCTATCGTAGTCCATGGACGCTCAGGTATGGGAAGAGGTTTTAACAAATCGTAAGGACGAGATTTCTGAGGTTTTAGGATCGCACAAACATGACAAGAATTCACATACTCCTTAATGAATAACGCCATGTTAGGCCACCAATTATTTCTACCAATCAGTTCCATAGTTCTACCTATGCCTGGGTGCCCAGCTAGAGGAGAATCATGATGGACAACTGTCAATTTTTCCCTAAGAGATGATGGTATGTATATTTTTTGTTTGTGTTAATACAAGCCATCTTCGCTCTTTTGGAGCATCTCTTTTGGTATTGTGTGATCTTGTTTTTGAGAAGAGTATATGTCATTAGGATTATTTTGTGTGAAACCGAGGAAATGTTTTGGAGACAATATCGTTTGAGGAGGAATGTCATCGGAATGAGGGTTAAAAGATCTAGAAAGTGCGTCGGGCTTCCCATTCTTCGAATCTGGACGGTAGGTAATATGAAAGTTGAATCTAGCAAAGTATAGACTCTACCTGAGTTGGCGTGCGGAGAGGGTTTTACTTGATTTTAAATATTCCAAATTACGGTGCTCATTATAGATCAGTATAGGAATAGTTGTACCCTCAAGGAAATGATGGCAGTGTTCCAATGACTTCCTGATGACGAGGAGTTCTTTTTCTCCGATGGAGTAGTTCCTTTCTGGTACAGACATTAATTTAGAGAAAAAAGCAACTGGGTGTATTGGATCTGTGGGTGAAACCTGTTGAGATAATATGGCACCTATTGCATAGTTAGAAGCATCCACTTCTAGGATATATGGCAACTCAGGGTTAGGAAAATGCAGGATGGGTGCAGTAGTGAATGACTGCTTGAGTAAGTCTAATGCATATGCTGTCGGCATTTATCGATGTGCCGCGATGTGCAGTGGACATGATAAGCTACTTCGTATCATGTCTTCTCACACATTGGTAAATAGACCCCCATCTCTCTCTCCAGATTTAGTAAATTTTATGACCCTATAGTCATAACGAAATATAAAAATGAATAAAATGCTACAAACCAGTACTAATGTATGTTTGCCCCCACATATGCCAACCTGTACTTAGGTTGGTGGGAGCTGCTCCACATCTTTGGAGGTGATAATATATTTAGGGAAAACATTGTTTTTTATGGTTGTTATATTGACGATTTGTTGTTCATATGGAAAGGTGAACAATCAGATATATTCAGATTTCTTGCAATGTTGCAGAATAACAAAATGAATTTGGATTTCACAATGGACTTCTCCAGTGACTCCGTATCATATCTAGATGTAAATTTGAAAACAGATAGTCAGAAAAGGAGAATTAAGTTAGTCTTTACAGGAAACCTACAGCGGGTAACACTCTGTTAAATGCAAAATCGTGCCACCCTAGGCATATCATTAAAGCGATCCCAAAGGGACAATATATGCGTGTCAAGAGGAACTGCACAAATAATATAGAATATGTACAACAGGCAGAAGAAACAACAAATAGATTTTTGGATAGAGGTTATGGTAAAGCTTTACTATCAAAAGCAAAAGGCACAGTTGATGAAATGAATAGAGCTGATCTATTAAAATCAAAGAGAAAACAAGCTACTGGATCAATTGATCCTAAACCGTATTTTGTAACCACGTACAGCAGAGAGTACAATGCTGTTTGTGGAATCATCAGGAATGCATTACCTATATTGAAGACAGATATACAAATGTCCAAAATAGTGGAAATAGGATTCAATTTTTCCAGTAGAACAGCAAAAACTTTAGGTAATTTGCTATCTCCATCTATGTTGCTTGAAAAAGAAAAAAGGCATTGGCTGTCTAATAAATGTGGGTTTTACAAATGCGAGAGTACTTGCTGTAAAACATGTTCTTACCTTAAACTGGGTGATAACTTCACTTCTCAGGATGAACAAAAGACATATAGTATAAGGCAATATATTAATTGCAATACAAAATATGTTGTTTATCTATTAACGTGCTAAAGGCACAGCTGAGGGCTGAATGGTAGTTATAGTTTTCATCACCATCATAAGATGAAACATAAATTATCAGACTGGTGTAGGGCTGACACCCTGGGGACAGTTATAAGTTAATAAGTTACTTAGCTTTGAAGAAGGTATTCTTCATGTTCACAGTATAAGATGAATATGAGAAAGATGTTACAACTTGGGGCATTTGTTAATTGAAGATCTTGAATGGAGAAAAAAAAATAGAAAATGCATGTCAAACTGATTCATATGCAAAAAAGCCTGGAAGTATAATTTGTTTTGTACCTATTATATATTTGGACTATAAAAAAACACCTGTTTTTATTCACCTTGAAGACATTTAACAATATGTAGCTTGCTGATTGTTATGTATATGCTATTTGACTAACCATTTGTATTGTCATCTATATAAATAAAGTTTGACAAAAAAAAAATCCTAAGGGATTTAGCTCATAAATAAACTATACTCCTAAATGGTGATATAGGGGCCTATCTATCAAGCTCCGAACAGAGCTTGACGGCCCGTGTTTCTGGCGAGTCTTCAGACTCGCCAGTAACACAAGTTATGGAGCAGCGGTCACAAAGACCGCTGCTCCATAACCCGTCCGCCTGCTCTGAGCAGGCGGACAGGAATCGCCGGAATTCAACCCGATCGAGTACGATCAAGTTGACTGACACCCCCTGCTGGCGGCTCATTGGCCGCGAGTCTGCAGGGGGCGGCGTTGCACCAGCAGCTCTTGTGAGCTGCTGGTGCAATGCTGAATACGGAGAGCATATTTCTCTCCGCATTCAGCGATATCTTGCGGACCTGATCCGCACTGTCGGATCAGGTCCGCAAGACATTTGATAAATAGGCCCCATAGTGTCAGGTATAGGGCTAGATAACGAGTGGTGCACTAACTGTATCGCTTGAGCGATATTGTTTTGAATGTTTTTGCGTTTTTGCACGCAACAGAAATAGCACGCGTAATATGAGTGGAAAGTAAATGCATTCGCTCTAGCGCAATCAAATTTAATGTGCATAAAGGGTAGAGGGAAGAAAGAAAAAGTTACAAAAAAAAAACATAAATACATATAAACGTACAGTATCAGGCCAGCTCAGAAATTCACCAGCCAAGTGAAGTGACAGGTACAAAGTTCAGCAGCTAGAGGTAACAAGTAAGGCACCCAGAGGCAAGGATGATCCCAGGAAAACTTGCAGCAAGTAGGCAGAGGAGGGCACAAACACAGAGGAGGTAGACAGCAGTCCGAATCGGCAACATGAAGACACAGAGTGAGGCAGAATCTTCAGGCAGGAGAATCAGAGACAGGCCATTGATCCGTATACCAGACTGTCAGCAAAGGTACCAAAAGAAAGAGCCAAAACAGTAGTCAGGATGGTCCAAGAGGTCAGGGCAGGAGGCAAGCAGAGAATAGTGAAATATCTAGGAAAAGGTCAGCAGCAAACAGTAGAATACCAGAAGTAGCACACCCAGGATATAGAGAACCATACATGAGCAAGGACAGGAAGCAACATTTTAAAGGCTGCTGATTAGGTAATTGCCTGCAGCTGGCATGCAGGTGGAACTAGATAATAAGCCAGTGCAGGCAGTATGATTCAATAATTCACACATAGAGCCTGAGCCCTCCAGTGGCTTAAGCTGTAAGGCAAATGGCTAGAGACTGGAGGTTCCAGGTTCAACTCTAGGCATGCCAAGGAGCAGAGCGTGCTCTGAGCTCTGACATACAGCTACAGTCATATACAATGGGTATTGAAAAGAATCACCCCCCTTGAAAATAATCACATTTTGTTGCTTTGCAGCATGAAATAAAGACAGACACAGTTTTTGTTTATCCAGTTGCAACTTATAACATCCAAGTAAAAGATAAAACACCAACATGTCAGGCAAAAATAAAGACAATTCAGAAACAGAATCACTGAGTTGCAAAAAGGATCAACCCTTGTGTCAGTATTTTGTTGAACCACCTTTTGCTTTATTTACAGCCTTTAGTCTAATGGGATGTGTTTCTACTAACTTTGCATATCTAAACTGTGCAATATTTGCTCACTCTTTTTTGCAGAACTGTTCCAGTTCCGTTACATTTGATGGTTACCGTTTGTGGACTACAGTCTTCAAGTCATGCCACAGATATTCAATGGGGTTTAAGTCTGGGCTCTGACTAGGCCATGCAAAGACCACTATCTGGCCATTTTTGGTGTGTGTTTTGGGTCATTGTCATGTTTGAAGGTAAACCTTCTTCCCATTGACAACTTCCTGGCAGAGGGCAGCAGATTTTCCTCAAGAATTTGACAGTGTTTTGCCCCATCCATTATTCCTTCTATCTTGACAAGTGCTCCAGTGCCTGCTGCAGAGAAACACCCCCATAACAGGATATTACCACCACCATGATTTACTGTATGTATGGTGTTATTTGGATGGTGAGCTGTATTGGATTTCCTCCAGACATATTGTTCGGTGTTGAGGCCAAATAATTAAATTTTAGTCTCATCTGACCATAACACCTTTTTCCATGTGACACAAGCCAGTGGTTGGCCAACTAATTCTGTTGAAGCAGTTTTACGAACAGACACCTCCAGAGGTTCGGGAATGGGTTAGGGACTGCAAGACACTAACAGTGGATTAGGCAGTGGTCTTAGCGGACCAGTATGTGGATGCACAAAGAATGTATCATCCAGAGGCCCGTCCTCCTCTGAGACCGATCAGTCCAACAGTCAACCGTCCCTTGCCTTCAACAGCTCGTCCATCAGTACCCACCCAGACCCCACACAGCTCCCATCCCTCTGCTCAAGAAGACAGTCCCTAGGTGTTTTGGCTGCAACCAAGTGGAGCACATATGGAATAATTGGCACAGAGGCGTCTCACAGTCCACCCAGTTCCCAACACCATCAGGGCCCCCCAGGGCAGAGGCCCACTGCATAGACAACCGGGGAATCGGCCCTGTAGTTAATGGGGGCGAAGAAGAATTTGGAATTCTCCATGAGAACAGGCATCACCATCAGCAGGACATGAGGGTAAACAGCCGACCCTCCCAGGGGTTACAAGACAGCGAGGCCACCATCCCCCTGGTACAGCCCCACTTGATCACAACCAGGGAACACACTGGCCAGGCAATCACAGTCCTGGTAGCCAGAGGCAAGGTGCTGCACATCCCTAAAGCCCGCATTTACTTAGATTGGGGAGCCGGCACCCGGGATGTGGAGGTCGGAGTAATGCGGAAGTTGCCAGCGGATGTATTGGTCAGTAATGACTTGGGCCACCTCTCCTCATCGTTCCAGGTGGATAGTGTACCAGAAACTTGAGCCGTGACCACTCGAGAGCAGGCGAGCTGGGCTAGCACTCGATGATGGGACCCAGGTAAGGGCAGATCCTGCTAACACTGACTCAACACTGTCACCATTCCTTTGGACTTCAACTGCCTATTGACACCCTGAATGACCCTTCCTTGGCCGGTTATAGAGAGAGAGCAGGAACTGACCCTGAATGTTTGGAGGGTGAGAGGATAGAGTGGGAGAAGAGGTTACGATACCGAATTACTAATGGTCATGGTGCCCATCCTGTGCCCAAATGACAGCTGGTGGTGCCACAGAACTATCTGCATCACCTGCTTAGCGTCAGGCATGACATTCCCCTAGCCGGTCACATCGGGGTGACCAAAACCCATCACTGCATTACCCAGCTGTTCTTTTGGCCCGGGATCACAGGTGACATTCAACACTACTGCTGGACGTGTGATACTTGTCAGAGGGTGGGCAAGAGAGTGACCACTCCAAAGCTTCCCTATACCCGCTACCAATCATCTCTGAGCCCTTTAGTCGGATTGCCATAGACCTGGTTGGACCGTTACCCCGCCCCAGTCCCTCTGGTAAGAGATATATCTTGACAGTGGTAGGTTATGCCACCCGGTACCCAGAGGCAATCCCCCTGACAAACATCCATGTGGAGACAGTGGCAAAGGCCCTGATTCAGATATTTGCCAGGTGGGTTTCCCTCAGGACATACTCTCGGACCAGGGGACTCAGTTTACCCCTGAACTGACCCAGCATTTCTGGAAGCTATGTGGAATAAAACCCCTGCATAGCTCCCCTTACCACCCCCAGAACAACGGACTGTGTAATAGGTTTAATGGAAACCTGAAGCAATTACTTCCGACGTTCGCAACATCTTACAGGGATTGGGAGAAGTTCCTGCCTCACCTCCTGTTTGCATACCGGGGAGGTGCCGCAGGAATCCACTGGGTTCTCCCCCTTTGAGTTATTGTATGGGAAATGGGTGAGGGGCCCTTAGACTTACTTAGAGCCCCGCTGGGAAGAAGGGGAGGGGGCTAAGGAGACCTCCATTATAGGGTATGTTTAGCCTTAAGAGACTGACTGAAAGAGCTCACGGACACTGGCCGAGAGAACCTTGAGTACGCACAGGGACGGCGAAAGCAATGTTACAGGCTGCCTGGCAAGAACCTTACAAGGTGGTGAAACAGACTTGTGAAACCACCTACCTGGTAGCTAAATGTTCAGATGAAAGAGTCCAGCGGACCTTTCATGTGAATATGCTCAAATCATACCAGGGGAAGTCAGAAGAGGTAGCTGCCATATGTGCTCCAGCCGGGGAAGACTCTGAGAGACTTTGGTGTAGGCTTTAAGGCAGTCAGCTTAGACAAGCAGCTTATAGAAGGAGCAGGTCAGGAGGGCCCTTAGCCAGGGTCAGGAAATGTTCTTTACAGCCCCTGGGTACACTACCATGGCAGTGCACTGTGTGGAGACCCCAGGGCAACCGCCTCTATGGAAGGCAGCCTACCGGATACCCGAGGCAGTTAGGGAAGGGATGAGGAAGGAGATCAGGGAGATGCTCAATCTAGGAGTCATTAAGCTATCCAATAGTCCTTGGGCATCCCCAGTAGTGTTGGTGCCGAAGCAGGATGGTACGACTCGCTTTTGCGTTGATTATAGGAGACCACACCACAACTGACGTTTTTCCGATGCCCCGAGTGAATGGACTCCTAGACCGCATCGCTCGGGGAAACTTTCTGACCACCCTTGACCTATGCAAAGGGTACTGGCAAATTCCACTGGACACGGAATCGATTCCTAAGTCAGTGTTTATCACCCGATTAGGCCTGTACCAGTTTATGGTCATGCCATTTGGGATGAAAAATGTTCCGTCGATGTTCCAGCGGATGGTAGATTGGCTCCTCGATGGCCTCCAGGACTATGCCTGTGCATATCTGGACAACATTGCGATCTACAGCTATAACTGGGAAGAGTGTCTGCTCCACCTAGGTACCGTGTTGGACCGCATTAGGGCTGTGGGACTTACGCAGAAGCCAGAGAAGTGCAGCATAGGGATGTCCGAGGTTCAGTACCTTGGACATCAGGTGGGCTGTGGGCAACAGTGACACAAACCTTTGAAGGTTTAGGCGGTTGCCCAGTGGCCCACCCCCTGAACGAAAACCCAGATCTTGGATTTCCTAGGGATGGCAGCATACTACAGTAGGTTTGTCACTGACTACAGCACGATTGCCGAACCCCATACTGACCTGACGAAGAAAAACCTCCTCCGACAGGTCCTGTGGTCCCCAGAGTGCTAGGCTGCCTTTCAATGACTCAATCATTCTAGCTGCTCCTGACCCAAACAAACATTTTTGCTTCCACAGAGATGCCTCTATTTTTGAGTTGGGAGCAGTACTGTGACAAGTGGTGGCAGACGGCAGTGAGCAATTGGTGGCCTACATCAGCCACAAGCTGTTACCCCAGGAAGTGGGGTATGCCGACATAGAGAATGAGTATTTGGCACTGGTGAGGGCATTGAAAAAATTACAGCTGTACCTCTATGGACGCTCATTCTTGGTGCTCACTAACCACAACCCTTTGATCTGGCTCAACCAGGTCACTGGAGACAATGGACGCTTTCTGCGCTGGAGCCTTGCCCTGCAGCCCTACAACTTTACTGTACAATATCAGCTGGGAAAGCAAAATGGGAATACTGATGGCCGTTTCTGGTAAAAAGATTTATAAATAGTCCTTTACTCCCGGACATCCCCAAGCTGACCCGTGTGGGTTGAGCTGGGTCTACCGGAATATGGAACGGGGGGGGGAGTATTTTGATGAAACAAGGGCTACAGAGATACCACCTTTCTACATGGAGATGGTTTGCGGCAATGTCGTGGTTTGAGAGGCTGAGGCACAAGTACACATATCGGTTACAGGACCCCAAAACCATTTTCACTTGTAAACCGCATGTTTTTCACCGACAATGGGATTATCAGGAACACTGGGGGTCAGGGGTTTTGTTGAGACTCATTTCTTTCAGGGCAGGAATCTGTATCATACGTAACCAGATACCTGGAACTAGTTTCAGTCACCTCTAGACCCTACCCGGATGACTCATTTCTGATCAATAGAACCTGCCCCAGACTCTTAGGCACCGCTAAGTCAGAATCGCTGTTATTTGTGTCAATAGCCTGCTCATTGTTCCCCTTTTTGATCTGATTACCTTCCCATTGATTCTCTGTTTGATCTGATTACCTTCCCATTGGTCCACTGTTGATATGATTACCCAGTTGAAGGGGGATTGTCCCTTAAAAAAAAAGAGTATAAAATGTCTGTACACCTGGAAATAAAGTGTTATTCTTGTTATACTTCAAAAATCAGTCTTGTCTGTTTTTTGGACCATTTTTCTGAGTATTGGTGGTTCCAGTATCTGTGAAGCAGAACAGGCGGACATACCGAGACAGGGTACCGTAAAGGTCCGTCACACTGATGATGCTGATTGTCTGTTATTTTCCTCACCATCCAAGGGAAAGTAGGAAGAAGAGCTATATGGTAAATACTCACAGGCCAGTTATTCTGGTGACTTAATCTTAGCTTTAAATAAAGAAAAACTCAAGTATACATGATCGAACTTTTTCTTTTTCTCACAGTTGCATTAGGGATAGAGTATTTTTCTGCATTATGTGTCCAGTTAATACATGATAAACACAATCCATGTTAAAGGCAGCTGTACATTGCATTAGACATGCTTGTAAAAGTAATAAAAAGGGAACTCAGCATTGTTTCCTAGAGATTTGACACAAGCTTTAAGGAAACAAGCTTATAAATAATGCAGACAGGCTCTATCAGAGGAGGACATGTACATATGAAGAATCCAACAAAGGCCGGCTGAGCAGTAAAAAAGAAAGTCCAAAGGGTAGATTTATTAAGCTGCGAATGCTTGCCCGAAACAAAAGTTAAGAAGGAGCGGCCATAAGACCACTGCTCTTTAACTCATCCGCCACCTCTGAGGTAGCAGACAGCAATAATCCCAATAAGATACGATCGGGATGATTGACACCCCCTGCTAGTGGCCGATTGGGTGCGAATGTGCAGGGGGCAGCATTGCACAAGCATTTCACAAGAAATGTTTGTACAATGATAAATGCCGACAGCATTTAGCGATGTCCGTCCGGCATTTAATAAATCTACCCCAAGTCTCAGGCTAAAAATTCATAGTGGGGGTCAGCATAGTCATTGAAAACTGAAGACAATGGAGAAAAGGAAATATGATTATGGTAAATTTGTGTCTTTTCTTTATTTTATTGGTATTAATAAAAATTATAGTGAATAAGTCAGTAGGTCAAGATTAAATTAATCAGTGAAACTTTAGCCTGTAGCTGCATGGTCTAACCCCAAACTGTTCAGTTATTTCAGTATTGCTTCTTCATAATTATAGCTGCACAGAAGATTCTTGTAACAAAAACATCATCTATTTAAAGGAAATAAATGTGTCTTAAGTAAAAATTAATATAGATGCAGATGTTGTTGCCCCCCCCAGACTGTCACTCAAGTAGCAGAATAAAACTTTGGACTTGTAATATGAGTGCACAAATAAGAGCTATAACTCACAATAGAGTTAATATTTTCAATGTATAAGACAAAATAAAGGTTTGTATTTTTGTTGGAGCTTCTCTTATAGAAAGGTAATTTATTTTGAAAGACAAAGATTTAAATTAAATTTGTGTTTCTATGAGATATGTTTTAATTAATTGTGTTAATTTCTATGTCCAGTATTTTTTCTATAAAAAGGTGTAAACTTTAGTGGTACACTTTAAATGTGTGGTTGTCTATGTGTATATGTGGAGGGTATCTGTGCTTGTGGGTACGCTTGTGTGTGTATGGTGGTGGTTGCAGTTTGTGGGAGGGTGTTGTGTGGTTTGCAGCTTTCTTAATAGCTATTCACTTTAGCCCTTTATAGGTCTGGCATTTTCATCCTGGGCACCCCCATCTTGGAGATTACGTATCCTTACACCCTGTGATTGAAGTGGTGAACATTCACAGATCAATGATGCTGCTGGCTTCACAACTGTGTAGTGGGCTTCGGATTAGCGCATACACACAATAGAGAGCAGGAGTTTTACATTAAGTTTTTATGCACAGTTTTAAAAGTTACATAACATATACAGTACACATGTACTCCCACTATCACGCATGCTAATGATGTGTACAATATGCCTGTCAAAAATTCGTCATTGTCCCTGATCTGTGAATGTGCACCACTTCTGTCATAGGGGCATATGTATCAAGCTCCGTATGGAGCTTGATGCCCCGTGTTTCTGGCGAGCCTACAGGCTCGCCAGAAACAGCAGTTATGAAGCAGCAGTCATAAAGACCGCTGCTCCATAACCTGTCTGCCTGCTCTGAGCAGGCGGACAGACATCGCCGGAAATCAAACCCGATCGAGTACGATCGGGTTGATTGACACCCCCTGCTGGCGGCCCATTGGCTGCGAGTCTGCAGGGGGCGGCGTTGCACCAGCAGCTCTTGTGAGCTGCTGGTGCAATGCTCAATACGGCGAGCGTATTGCTCGCCGTATTCAGCGAAGTCTGACGGACCTGATCCGCACTGTCGGATCAGGTCCACCAGACTTTGATAACTTGGGGCCATAGTGTGCAAGAATACCAAAACCTCTCAAACCCATTGAAAACCTTTGGAATGTGATCAAGAGGAAGATGGTTGGTCACAAGGCATCAAACAAAGCCGAGCTGCTTGAATTTTTGTGCCAGGAGTGGCATAAAGTCCCCCAACATCAATGTGAAAGACTGGTGGAGAACATGCCAAGATGCATGAAAGCTGTGATTTGACCTGTGTTAATTGCGCTAGAATTAAGCTTTTTGTGCTCGTCGGGTTGTGCTCAGATTCAGCAAGATTACAAGTTGTGCGCTAAACCTGGTGCATAAATAACACTAAATATTTAGCAGTATCGCACTTTCCATGGCTCTGCCATTATAAGTTACAAAAAAACCTTCTTGTGTTGTGCGTAATGGTGCGTTAAGCTCTATACCGAACAAATGCCAAGGCCGGACTTGACGTGCTCATGCACGTTTTCCCCCATAGACATCAATGGAGAGAAAGTGTTAGAAAAAAACACCTGCGATTGCGGAATGGTGATCGATATAATGCAATCCCCATTTATGTCTATGAGGACAAGAAGGTTACATAAAACCTAACACCCTAACATAAAACCCTAGTCTAAAAACTCCTAATCCGCCGCCCCCTGACATCGCCGATACTAATTTAAATTATTAAACCCTAATCTCCCACACACTCGCATCGCTAACACCTAAATAAACCTATTAACCCCTAAACTGCCGATCCCCCACATCGCAAATACTAAAATAAACCTATTAAACCATAAAACGTCAGCCCCCTGCATCGCAACACACTAAATTAAACTATTAACCCCTAAACCTAACACCTGCTAACTTTAAATTAAAGTTACAATACCTTTAAATAAAAAAAAACATACCTGTGAAATAAAAAAAAACTAAGCTTAAACTATAAAAAAACCCTAATATAACTATTTTAAAAAACTAAAATAAACGAAAAATAAAAAACCGAAGTTACAAAATATAAAAAAAATAAACAAAATCATCCAAAATAATAAAAATTAAACCTAAACTAATTTCTTGTAAAAGGGAACATTTACATTTTTATTATATTTATATACAGATTTATAGGATGTATGATATGATTAAGATGATTATAATTGCCTTCTAAGATTATCTATCAATATTAATTGGGTTCAACAAACAAATAAATTGCTTAAAAAGTCAGCATATTCATATATACATAAAAATAATATTGCTCTGTACAAATGTAAATCTATCTACAGAAAAAATACAAAATTGTGTTTCTTATATGTATGAGCATCATATACATTGTCTATATGGTATTTATAAAATACTGCCATCTTTTGGTTAATATAAAAAGAATCAACATATTTACTTACTGGATAGTTAAACTTGCAACATAAATTAAATCTAAGAACTATCGAATGTCACTAATAATATCATGTACAATGTACAAGTACAGTGTTATAAGAAAAAGAAAATGCTAGCGTATTTGTAAATATCTTATAGCTTTTGCGCAACTGAGATTGCACACAACTCAACTATTTCCTTCTATCAGTATTTTTGAAGCAGAAAAACTAACAGCTAGATTACGAGTTTTCAGCGCTATAGGGAAATTAACCACCGCCACAAAAGCGGTGGTATTTCCCCTCCCTATAGCGCTGCTATTACATGTTTTAAAAAACCCGGGTTGCACGGGCGATATGGTGGCGTTAAGCTCCATACCTCACCCAAATACAAGCGCTGCTTTGACGTGTTCGTGCACGATTTTCCCATAGACATCAATAGGGAGAGCCCGCAAAAAAAAAGCCTTACACCTGCGATCGCAGAATGAAAAGCTCTGTAACGCAGCCCCATTGATGTCTATGGGGAAAGAAAAAGTATGTTTATGTTTAAACCTAAACACCCCTAATCTGCTGCCCCCGACATCGCTGCCACCTACATTACAGTTATTAACCCCTAATCTGCCGCCCCTAACATTGTCGCCACCTACATTAGAGTTATTAACCCCTAATATTGCCGCCCCCAACATCGCCGCCACCTACATAAATTTATTAACCCCTAATCTGCTGGCCCTAACATCGCCGCCACCTACATACAGTTATTAACCCCGAATCTGCTGCCCCTAACATTGTCGCCACCTACATTAGAGTTATTAACCCCTAATATTGATGCCCCCAACATCGCCGCCACCTACAAAAATGTATTAACCCCTAATCTGCTGGCCCTAACATCGCCGCCACCTACCTACACTTATTAGCCCCTAATCTGCCTACCCCCAATGTCGCCGCCACTATACTAAAGTTATTAACCCCTAAACCTCTGGCCTCCCACATCACTAACATTACATAAATATATTAACCCCTAAACTTAACCCTAACCCTAACGTAACCATAACCCTAACACTCCCTAACTTAAATATAATTAAAATAAATCTAAATAAAACTTACAATTATTACCTAAATAATTCCTATTTAAAACTAAATACATACTTACCTATAAAATAAAACCTAAGGTAGCTACAAAATAACTAATGGTTATAGCTCAGCATGCTAAGGCGCTGTGGCTGAGCTCTGTAGCAACCCAAGGGTTGCAGGTTCGATCCCCGCCGAGGTCCACTCAGCCTTTCATCCGTCCGAGGTCGATAAAATGAGCAGCGCCTTGAGACCCTTATGGGTGATTAGCCGCGCTTTACAAGTACCCAATACATACATACATTGTAGCTAGCTTAGGTTTTATTTTTATTTCAGGTAAGTTTGTATTTATTTTAACTAGGTAGACTAGTCATTAAATAGTTATTAACTATTTACTAGCTACCTAGTTAAAATAAATACAAAGTTACCTGTAAAATAAAACCTAACCTGCCTTACACTAAAACCTAACATTACAATAAAATAAATTAAATTAATAAAATACAATTATCTAAATTACACAAAATAAAAAACAAAATTATCAAAAATAAAAACAATTACTCCTAAACTAATAGCCCTATCAAAATAAAAAAGGCCCCCCAAAATAAAAAAACCCTAGCCTACACTAAATTGCCAATAGCCCTTGAAAGGGCCTTTTGCGGGGCATTGCCCACAAAGATAACAGCTCTTTTACCTGTAAAAAATAGGATGAAAGCTCAATTCTATTGGCTGATTGCAACAGTCAATAGGATTTTTTCCCCTTTAATTCCTATTGGCTGATAGAATTCTATCAGCCAATAGGAATGTAAGGGACTCCATCTTGGATGACGTCACTTAAAGTGTCCACAACAAAGCAATATCCCTTTAAAAAAAGTGCACTGACACTCCATATATCTAATCCAAAGATGCCACAGAGTCAGTTCACAACTATTTATAGACCTGCCGGTATAAAAGACTTACTAGTCACTCCTCGGCATCCAGGTCACAACTTGATAGCTGCTGGTCAGGGTACGTAGGCACTTCTGAGCTCCAAACTGCTGCACACTATTCAGTGAGTGTCTCACAATGAAATTTGCTCCGCCCGCTCTCCTACTAGTATGAAAGAAAACACTGTGCTGCAAACCGCAGGGAGGATTCCCAATCCACTTGTCAGATATGAAGAAAAAACTTATAAGCGAGTCAGCCAGTGTAAAAGTTAAAATATAACTTTTATTGGAAAATAATAAAAATAAACATCTAAGTGTCCTGAGGCTAGTGCAACACCAGTCTTACATGTTTCAGCATTATGCCTTCCTCATAGACTGTGCTGCACTAACCTTAAAGGGACACTGAACCCAAAAATGTTGTTTTGTGATTCAGATAGAGCATGCAATTTTAAGCAACTTTCTAATTTACTCCTATTATCAATTTTTCTTTGATCTCTTGCTATCTTTATTTGAAAAAGAAGGCATCTATGCTTTTGTTGGGTTCAGTACTCTGGACAGCAATTTTTTATTGGTGGATGAATCTATCCACCAATCAGTAAGGACAACCCAGGTTGTTCACCAAAAATGGGCCGGCACCTAAACTTACATTCTTGCATTTTAAATAAAGATACCAAGAGAATGAAGAAAATTTGATAATAGGAGTAAATTAGAAAGTTGCTTAAAATTTCATGCTCAATCTGAATCATGAAAGAAAAATTTTGGGTACAGTGTCCCTTTAACAGCCTAATTAAATACACATGAGGAACACGGATGTCATATACATAAAAATAATTAACCCTTTAACAATTGAAGATTTACTTCCCTTAGGCAATGTTTTAGTATCACAGAGTTGATATCGCTGTTTAACAAATGATAAAAGAGAACATAGACACCAAAAAACAATGATATATTTATAACAGAAGCAGTTTGCCTATATATCTTAGGGCTCAAAACATATATCAGAGTAAAAAGGAGAAAAACATAGGAAACTCTTATATGTATTCCTAATTAAGTTATATTTTGCTTTCTACCTATATAAGGCAATTATTGCTCTATCAATATTAACAGTCTAGGTCATATTAGGAACATTGCTCTGAAAAGAATATATATCTTACTAGCAGCTGTGCATATACTATTCAGAAATTATAAGCTTATATGAATATAAATATGAGAGCACGCTGTTATTCTATACCAAAATATATCATCATTTCATAATCCCTATTCTGAAATTACATAGACTACAAAAGTAGGTTCAAAATATAACAAATTAAAGGATACTATAATGATGTTATATGTTATGAACCTCTATGAAAGAAGAGATACATATGACATAGCATGGTTAAAAATAATAATGATGCACAGTTAAAAATAATCAATTACTGTACATCTCTATTCCCAAAAATTAATGAGGTCAGTCTGAATGTTAAGACCTCCTGGGGCTCTCGTCTTTAATTTAAATATCCAAAAAGCTTCTAATTTTTGAAGCAACTTATCTCTGTTGCCACCTCTCCTGGGAACATGTACATGCTCTATAATCTGCCACTTTAGGCCTTCAGGACATTCATGGTGTACATATTTAAAGTGACAAGCCACCTGTGATTTAGGGTTATCTGTCTTGATTTCATATAGATGCTCTTTTATCCTGTCTCTGGCCTCTCTAGAAGTGAGGCCAACATATTGTAAATTACACTGATGACATGTTATTAAATAAATCACATAAGAAGTGTGACAATTTGTACAGTTATTCATGTCAAAAACTTTCTGTGTTACTTTAGATTGAAATTGCTTCCCTGTTAAGGAATATTCACGTTTTACAATTCCATTTGCCACTTTTGTAGTGGCCCTTGCAACTTAGCCAACTACTGCCTTTCTTATCTTTTTTGATCTTAATCTCACTGGGAGATAGAACATTACCCAGCGTCTTATTTCTTTTAGAGACACATCTACAACCATTTTTTACAAAAGGGAAAAGAGCTTCATCTCTTTTTAAAATAGAAAGGTTTCTTTTAACAATATCAGCAGTTTGTTCAAACTGGTTACTATAACTCGTGACAAAAATCGGTAATTCTTTCTCAGACTGAGCCTTATTCTTTTCTTGTAACATAAATTTCCTGTCAATTTTACCTACATCTATCTCTGCCTTATCAATTAGATAGCTAGGATAACCCCTTTGTAAGAACATTTCCTTCAGAGCTTTAACTTCTCTGCTATAGATCTCTTCTGCAGAACAATTTCTCTTATAACTCATGAATTCTCCTTTCAGAATTCCATACTTAGTATGCCTGGGATGCATACTCTTCGAATGCAAAAGACTATTGCCTGCTATGTCTTTTCTGTGTAGCCTGGTGACAACATTATGTGTCTCAATATCACCTTTCAATGTGAGATCCAGATAGTCTATCTCAGACCCATTCTTAGTATACGTAAATTTTAACTCTTTGTCATTTTCATTTAATTTAATCAGAAAATCGTCACAATCATTTTCAGACCCCTCCCAAATAAATAGCAGGTCATCTATATATCTCACATATTTTTTAATATTCCCTCTGTGGGAGCAGCTTTCCCCCCATATGTACTTTAACTCCCACCAGCCCATGTAGATATTTGCAAAGGCTGGTACAAACATTGCACCCATGGCCGTGCCTCTTCTCTGGAGGAAGAACTGCTCCCCAAATGAAAAATAATTGTGAGACAATAGAAATGTTAACACCCTAAGTATATAACTTTTGTGTTCAGAGTTATAACAAGTAAATGTATAAAGAAAAAACATATCAAGAAAAAACCTTACTGCTTCTACTCCTAGGTGTTGAGGAATGCTAGAATATAGACTCACTACGTCTACCGTTATCCACAAATAATTGGATTTCCATTCCATTCCATCCAAAATACCTAGGAGTTGTTTAGTATCTCTTAAATAAGATGGCAGCATCTTTACTAAGGGTTGCAATATTCTTTCAATCCACTCTCCCAAAGGCTCAAGCAATGATCCTATGCCTGATACAATAGGCCTCCCTTGTATGTCAGAAAGGGATTTATGAGTCTTTGGGAGGTGGTGAAAGATAGGGACTTTAGGATTGGCTACAAAAAGATATTTATATATATCTTTGTCTATAATTCCAATTTCCTTTCCTTCATCTAAGATAAGGCTTAAGCTCCTCTTGTAGGAGGTAGTTGGATCAAAACCTAATTTTTGGTAGACGTCATTATCTTCTAGCTGCATATAAGCCTCTTTTATGTAGTCACTTTTATTAAGGACCACAATATTCCCACCCTTATCACTCCGCCTTATAACAATGTTTTCATTTTCGGCTAACGCTGCTATTGCTTCTTTTTCTAGCTTACTGAGATTATTTTTATATCTGTAACTAGAAAGGGAGCTTTGTAGTTCTTGCAATTCTAATTCAACTCTCCTATGAAAGGATTCAAGGAAAGGACCCCTAATCCTAGTTGGATAGAAAATGCTTTTAGGTTTAAATTTGATATCAACTGTTTCTAGCCCAGATGCTTCAGTCTCAAGGCTTAAAAGGGTAAGATAATCTGCTGCTTCCTCAAATGGAATATCTCTCTCAGCAATCATTCCTTTTTCCTCCCTTTGTACTAAAGCATCAGGGCTAGTCCTAAAATATTTTTTCAAAGTCAAATTTCTTACAAATTTGTTCAGATCAACTATAGTTTTAGTTATTGGAGGAAACAAAACCTAAGCCATATTTGAGAACTTGAATATCAATATCCTTTAACTCCACATTGGATACATTAAGTACTGTTATATCTTGTATTTGTTTTTCGGCTGTGTGTTTGTTCTCAGGGAGTATCGATTTTTTCCTTCGTACCCCCCCCCCCTCTTATGTGGCCTCCTCCTTTTGGGTTTTGTCTGCCCCTCTGAAAAACCAGATTGTGTCCTATTCTATTATCCTCTCTCTGTGTACCTGTATTAGTAAGAGACACACAATTATTTTTTGTTTGGGGAGCAGTTCTTCCTCCAGAGAAGAGGCACGGCCATGGGTGCAACGTTTGCACCAGCCTTTGCAAATATCTACATGGGCTGGTGGGAGTTAAAGTTCATATGGGGGGAAAGCAGCTCCCACAGAGGGAATATTAAAACATATGTGAGATATATAGATGACCTGCTATTTATTTGGGAGGGGTCTGAAAATGATTGTGACGATTTTCTGATTAAATTAAATGAAAATGACAAAGAGTTAAAATTTACGTATACTAAGAATGGGTCTGAGATAGACTATCTGGATCTCACATTGAAAGGTGATATTGAGACACATAATGTTGTCACCAGGCTACACAGAAAAGACATAGCAGGCAATAGTCTTTTGCATTCGAAGAGTATGCATCCCAGGCATACTAAGTATGGAATTTTGAAAGGAGAATTCATGAGATATAAGAGAAATTGTTCTGCAGAAGAGATCTATAGCAGAGAAGTTAAAGCTCTGAAGGAAAGGTTCTTACAAAGGGGTTATCCTAGCTGTCTAATTGATAAGGCAGAGAGAGATGTAGGTAAAATTGACAGGAAATTTATGTTACAAGAAAAGAATAAGGCTCAGTCTGAGAAAGAATTACCAATTTTTGTCACGAGTTACAGTAACCAGTTTGAACAAATTGCTGATATTATTAAAAGAAACCTTTCTATTTTAAAAGGAGATGAAGCTCTTTTCCCTTTTGTAAAAATTGGTTGTAGATGTGTCTCTAAAAGAAATAAGACGCTGGGTAATGTTCTATCTCCCAGTGAGATTAAGATCAAAAAAGATAAGAAAGGCAGTAGTTGGCTAAGTTGCACGGGCCACTACAAATGTGGCAAATGGAATTGTAAAACATGTGAATATTCCTTAACAGGGAAGCAATTTCAATCTAAAGTAACGCAGAAAGTTTTTGACATGAATAACTGTACAAATTGTCACACTTCTTATGTGATTTATTTAATAACATGTCATCAGTGTAATTTACAATATGTTGGCCTCACTTCTAGAGAGGTCAGAGACAGGATAAAAGAGCATCTATATGAAATCAAGACAGATAACCCCAAATCACAGGTGGCCTGTCACTTTAAATATGTACACCATGAATATCCTGAAGGCCTAAAGTGGCAGATTATAGAGCATGTACATGTTCCCAGGAGAGGTGGCAACAGAGATAAGTTGCTTCAAAAAAGAGAAGCTTTTTGGATATTTAAATTGAATGTTAAGACCTCCTGGGGCTCTCGTCTTTAGACTGACCTCATTAATTTTTGGGAATAGAGATGTACAGTAATTGATTATTTTTAACTGTGCATCATTATTATTTTTAACCATGCTATGTCATATGTATCTCTTCTTTCATAGAGGTTCATAACATATAACATCATTATAGTATCCTTTAATTTGTTATATTTTGAACCTACTTTTGTAGTCTATGTCCTTTCAGAATAGGGATTATGAAAAGATGATATTATATTTTGGTATAGAATAACAGCGTGCTCTCATATTTATATTCATATAAGCTTATAATTTCTGAATAGTATATGCACAGCTGTGGAATGAGCTGTAATTCTCTCAGGAGGTTGCTGTTCAGCAGACTCATATGCCAAGTGAATAATACTTCTCAACCAGAGATAAAGAGAAGTAGCTTTCTGACCTTTAAGTTTTCCAGAAAAACAAACAAACAAAGCAGAAGACGGACAAAAGTCCTTCGTAGCTTGTAAATAAAATTTAAGAGCCCGAACAACATCTAAGTTGTGCAACAAACGTTCTTTATGAGAAGAAGGATTAGGACAGAGAGAAAGAACAACAATTTCCTGATTAAAATTTTTGTCCGAAACAACCTTAAGAAGAAAACCAAATTTGGTACGGAGAACAGCCTTATCCGCATGAAAAATGAGATAAGGAGGGTCACACTGCAAATCTGAGAGTTCAGAAACCCTCCGAGCAGAGAAAATAGCAGTAAGAAACAAAACCTTCCAAGATAATAACTTAATATCTATGGAATGCATAGGCTCAAAAGGAGCCTGTTGTAAAACTCTAAGAACAAGGTTAAGACTCCAAGGTGGAGCAAAAGATTTAAACACAGGCCTGATTCTGACCAGGGCCTGACAAACGGATTGTACATCTGGCACGTCCGCCAGACGCTTGTGCAGCAAAATAGATAAGGCAGAAATCTGACCATTGAGGGTACTGACATATAACCCCTTCTCTAGGCCTTCCTGGATAAAAGATAAGATCCTTGGGATCCTGACCTTACTCCAAAAATATCCTTTAGACTCACATCAATAAAGATATTTACGCCATATCTTATGTGTCAGGGTTTTTTCCATGTTGTTTGCCATGTGCTGCTGACAGCCATTTTACTCACCTCTCTTCCTGACTATGGTGCATTGTGGGGGATGCTGCTCATTTCCTACACTTTCTTTTATGGCCAGACTGGTGTGCATCATCCATGTGAGACAGGATGCAGTCTCAGAATTGTGATGTCATCACTTATTATTTAAAGGGCCTCTGTTCAGTATGCTTTGCCTTTGGCCTATGTAATGCTCCTGCCTATTTTCAGAAATTTATTAATGATGTCCTACGAGATATGTTGCAACAGTGTGTTGTGGTGTACTTAGACGACATCCTCATACACTCACCCACACTTGATGCTCATCGTTCTGATGTTACACAGGTTCTTCAGAGACTACGTGAGAACGGCCTGTTTTGTAAACTCGAGAAATGTGAGTTCCATCAGACTCAAGTAACCTTCCTAGGTTATGTTATCTCCGTTTCAGGGTTCTCCATGGATCCTGACAAGTTATCTGCAGTTCTACAGTGGCCTCACCCCGTTGGTCTTCGGTCTATTCAACGTTTTTTGGGGTTTGCCAATTACTCTAGAAAGTTTATTAAAAACTTTTCTTCCTTGGTCAAACCTATCACAGACATGACCCGTAAAGAGAATGATCCACTCCATTGGTCACCTACTGCCATTAAGGCCTTTGATAGTCTTAAGACTGCCTTTGCTGCCACTCCAGTTCTGGCTCATCCTAACCCTGTCCTGCCTTTCGTTCTTGAGGTCGATACATCTGAGACTGGAGTAGGTGCCCTCTTGTCTCAACGTCCTATGCCTGACGGTTCCTTGCATCCGTGTGGTTTCTTCTCTAAGAAATTGTCTCCAGCGGAGTGCAATTATGAAAAAACAGGGAATTACTGGCACTCAAGGAATGGTGGCATCTTCTCAAGGGTACTAGCGTACCAGTGCTCATTCTTACTGACCACAAGAATTTAACTTATCTATCTGAAGCAAAAACGTTTGTCGCCCCGACAGGCCAGATGGGTGCTATTTTTGTCTCGGTTTAATTATGTGGTCTCCTACCTTCCTGGTAGTAAGAATGTTAGGGCTGATGCCCTCTCTCGACAATTTTCGCCTCTGTCCAAGGAGGAGTCTGTACCTACTCCTGTTATACCTCCTGACCATATTTTGGCTACCATACGTACTAATTCGACTTCTCCCTTGTGGGAGGAGATCCTGGCTGCACAAACCAATGCACCTCCTGAGAAACCTACTGGTAAGTGTTTTGTTCCTGAGAATCTTCGAACTAAACTTTTGCACACTTACCACTATCCTAAAGCCGCAGGTCACCCAGGCAAGAACCAAATGATTTGGTCTGTCACTCGACAATTCTGGTGGCCAGGTCTTCGTTCTGATATTGCTGCGTATCTTGCCTCCTGCTCAGTTTGTGCACAGAATAAGACTCCTCGACATCTTCCTGTGGGTCTTCTTCAACCTATTGCCAATGGTGAGCGTCCTTGGACACATCTTTCCATGGACTTCATTGTCGAGCTCCCTGTTTCCAATGGCAATACTGTTATCCTTATGGTGGTTGACCGTTTTTCTAAAATGACACATTGTATTCCCTTGATGAAGCTGCCTACCGCTCAGGAGCTTGCTTTGATTTTTGCCCGGGAGGTCTTCCGTTTACATGGGTTACCCAAGGAGATAGTGTCGGACTGGGGTAGCCAGTTTGTCTCCAGATTTTGGCATTCCTTTTGTGATCAAATGGGGATCCAGCTTTCCTTCTCCTCGGCATATCACCCTCAATCCAATGGGGCTGCGGAACGGTCTAATCAAGCTCTGGAACAGTTCCTCCGTTGCTATGTCTCAGATAACCACAATAATTGGTCTGAACTGTTACCTTGGGCAGAGTTTGCTCGTAATAGTGCTATTAATGCTTCCTCCAAGATATCCCCATTATGGGTTTCAACCAGCCTTGTTGCCCGATTCATTCATGTATAAGGGTATTCCGGCTTTGGAGGAGCATCTCCAGCAACTCCGTTCCACGTGGGTGCAGATTCAGGATTGCCTTCATCATTCTATGAAGCGCCAAAAGTTCCAGGCTGATCGTAGGCATCTGCCCGCACCTTCCTACCAGGTTGGTGAGAGAGTTTGGCTGTCCTCCCGCAACTTGAACCTTTGTGTGCCTTCCAATAAATTGGCTCCCCGTTATGTTGGTCCTTTTCGAATACTCCGATGGGTTAATCCTGTGGCCTACGCTCTTGACCTTCCTCCTGCTATGCGCATCTCCAATGTTTTTCATGTCTCCCTCTTGAAACCATTGGTTTGTAATCGGTTTAGCACTGTGTTGCCTCGTCTCGTCCTATCTTTGTTGACAACCATGAGGAGTCTGAGGTCAGCAGCATTATTGACTCATATGTCCAGGGGCCGTGTACAGTATTTGGTTCACTGGAGGGGCTACGGTCCGGTGGAGCGTTCTTGGGTTCCCTCCTCTGATGTTCATGCTCCGGCCCTCCTCCGTGCCTTACATGCCTGTTTCCCCAATAAGCCTTTTGTCCTCCTGCAGGGGAGGGGTCGTTGAGGGGAGGGTACTGTCAGGGTTTTTTCCCTGTTGTTTGCCATGTGCTGCTGGCAGCCATTTTACTCACCTCTCTTCCTGACTATGGTGCATTGTGGGGGATGCTGCTCATTTCCTACACTTCCTTTTATGGCCAGACTGATGTGCATCATCCATGTGAGACAGGATGCAGTCTCAGAATTGTGATGTCATCACTTAGGCCTAGATTTAGAGTTTGGCGGTAGCCGTCAAAACCAGCGTTAGAGGCTCCTAACGCTGGTTTTAGGCTACCGCCGGTATTTGGAGTCAGTCAGGAAAGGGTCTAACGCTCACTTTCCAGCCGCGACTTTTCCATACCGCAGATCCCTTACGTCAATTGCGTATCCTATCTTTTCAATGGGATCTTTCTAACTCCGGTATTTAGAGTCGTGTCTGAAGTGAGCGTTAGAAATCTAACGACAAAACTCCAGCTGCAGAAAAAAGTCAGTAGTTAAGAGCTTTCTGGGCTAACGCCGGTTTATAAAGCTCTTAACTACTGTGCTCTAAAGTACACTAACACCCATAAACTACCTATGTACCCCTAAACTGAGGTCCCCCCACATCGCCGCCACTCGATTAAATTTTTTAACCCCTAATCTGCCAACCGCCACCTACGTTATACTTATGTACCCCAAATCTGCTGCCCCTAACACCGCCGACCCCTATATTATATTTATTAACCCCTAATCTGCCCCCCACAACGTCGCCTCCACCTGCCTACACTTATTAACCCCTAATCTGCCGAGCGGACCGCACCGCTATTATAATAAAGTTATTAACCCCTAATCCGCCTCACTCCCGCCTCAATAACCCTATAATAAATAGTATTAACCCCTAATCTGCCCTCCCTAACATCGCCGACACCTAACTTCAAACATTAACCCCTAATCTGCCAACTGGAGCTCACCGCTATTCTAATAAATGTATTAACCCCTAAAGCTAAGTCTAACCTTAACACCCCCCTAAGTTAAATATAATTTTTATCTAACAAAATAAATTAAGTCTTATTAAATAAATTATTCCTATTTAAATCTAAATACTTACCTGTAAAATAAATCCTAATATAGCTACAATATAAATTATAATTATATCTTAGCTATTTTAGGATTAATATTTATTTTACAGGCAACTTTGTAATTATTTTAACCAGGTACAATAGCTATTAAATAGTTAATAACTATTTAATAGTTACCTAGCTAAAATAATTACAAAATTACCTGTAAAATAAATCCTAGCCTAAGTTACAATTAAACCTAACACTACACTATCAATAAATTAATTAAATAAAATACCTACAATTATCTACAATTAAACCTAACACTACACTATCAATAAATAAATAAAATACAATTCCTACAAATAAATACAATTAAATAAACTAACTAAAGTACAAAAAATAAAAAAATATTTACAGGGGGGCGGAGCTGGCCAGCATCAAGAGCAGAAGTGGGTACTTGGAGCTCCTCGGCTACAACTGATTAAACTGGGCAAATACCCAATTTTGCAAAGGACTAAAACTTTTAAAATGCTCAAGGATTAAGGGTAATTACATCCTTTGGTCCTTTAAGAAGTAAAAAATCCGAACTGTGGACTTTAGAGCTGCTTTAGCAATATTGCGATCTGGGACCTGTAACATCTCATGAGATAGCGCGGGTACGATTCCCCTAATATAACTACAATATCTGCTATATAAATATGGAGGCTACAATAAATAAGTTCGAAGATGAGGTATGTGAGACTCTGAAAGATCAGTTTACAGGACTGAACCTGCTTCTAGCGCGACTCCTCAAAAACGCATATATCTCACATGATATGCAAGATGGCGGCGAAGGAACAGGATTTGTTAAAGACAAGCCGGACCCCTCGGCGGGGTATAAAAGATTCCAAAGTCAAACCACTAACAGCTATATAGCAGATATGTTTGAAACGTCGGAAAGCCAAGAGTGGGGACATATAGCTGTAGAGGATATTGCTATCCGTCCGCAACTTCTTTACATGCTAGAGCAGCTTGTACTTACGGAAGCGGCTGACATTTTGCCAGGAGATGACGACCATCAGTGCAGCTTGGGTAGTGAAAAAATACAGGGAAGGTCGAAAATGTTGTTTCTTCGATGTGTCGCACCGGTCTCAGAGGAAGTGGGGGGACTGAAGCTGCTCGCCAATGCGAATGATCCCACGGGAGGGACAATACTCATGCTGACTCAGACCCAGGCTGATTTTGGCACTCCAACTCAAGGACAGGTAGATGCTCTCCATTTCCCAAGTCCGTACCAAGGAAGTGCTATGCGGAGCCTGTATGTCCAGTTTTATGTGCCCTGCGCTCAAATGCCGATACCAGAGACTAGGACAACATCTACTATGGGCATAGGTTAAATGACTGGTTTTTATGGCTAGTGACAACAGCCTAATTTCATCCTCAGGAGATGCGTAGTGACATTTCTCTGTTTGTTATTTTAATTTACTTATGAAGCACACCATCATTGTTTTCCATATTATTGTATGTTGGTTCAATATGTTCAACTTGGTTTTGTTGCCATTTGCATGTTCTATTTTATCTCTGTTAAAACCAGCTGTTATGGTTATCCTTAGCTCATTGGGAATCTCCTGTGTGAAGGTGTGCAAAAATGTCATATAAATGTCTATGTTGTTTCAAGTCAAGAGGCAGTGGGTTCTGCTGTAGACATGCAGTTATACCCAATAGAACTTAGTTAATGTTTTCTTATAGTTGATGATCTCAGTTTTTATTATTCACATTTTAGCTTTAATTATGGGCTTATTATATATGGAGAGGAGACAAATGGTAGCGAGTTTATAATATAGTTGGATTCAACTTTTTTACCCATCATACGTTTTCCAGTTAAATATGCACATAGGTCTGCTACCCGCGGCCGGGGCGGCGAGGCTGATGGGTACTATTAGTGTGTTTCTCTTATGTGTGAAGCTGTAACTTGACTCAATGCACCTTGTCTGTCTCCAGCAATATACATATAGCCTCTGAACCTGCTAGACTAAAAAGGGACATAACAGCCATAATACATGTACTATCTCTCTGGTACAACCGCCATATATACTCGTAAGTCACCATGTTTCAGGAAATGCCAGATTGTACTATATATTACCACTTTCAGCAGGATGGGTTCATTTGTTCTTTTCTATTTTTCTAAGTAGTGGTTCAACTTATACTACCATGTGAGACTAGGTGAAGAAATTGTATTTGTATTTCTGTTGTTATGTCTGCCAGTTACTGTTGGTCACTACACAATTATGTTTTGACTGCTAGTTGTTAAAATTCACTACCTTATATGCACATATTTGAGAGACAGTCATATTAGTTTTCATGTCCCCTAAAAAGGAGTTATTAGAGCAGGTTTACTGTATAGCCATTTTTATAATGTGCTGCCCAATTACTATCTGAATATACCTACTATCTGTATATTATAGAACATTGGTGTTTAGTGCTCAAAATATTGTCTAGTATTTTAATCTGTTCAATTACATGTTTATATCTGTGTAGTTTAAGGATCTGCAACTGCCTATAAGCTGGTTTTAGGAATTTATTGCTATGAGAATATATCCATAAAGTTTGCCTTGAGGCCATAATCTTCAGAATAGTAACTCTGTCCCCCCTCTTCAATTTCAATTTGCTTACTGATTAAACAAAGGAACGCAGATTCCACTGACCCTTCCTTGATACCTATTATATACCAACATCAATATAGCGGCTAATAAGAACCCCTCCCCTATTCTATCGGCTACTCCCTATATTATGTTGCATTTGAACGACTGGGGCCTACTGGTCCATATTTGTTTTAATGGGAATAGGCAGTAGAATATATAAATAAAAATGAGGTAATTTTCATATATAGGTTAGACACAAATAGTTATGACTCCTGATTAATCTTTAATTTGCGGTGCCTGTCTTACTTTACAGGAGGCATAGATTTTAGTCACGATAAGTGGACTACGGTTTCATATTTCATTTATTGAGTTCCCACATGTACATATATAGAGGGAAAATTAACACTGCAAACCCCACAATTTTCTTCTAGTAGTTTAGAGAAAAGTCTAGATCATTATTTAGAATAAACCCTTCCTTCACAGTCCCATTATATGGGCATCGTTTTATAAGATGGCTAGCTCCGTCCCCCCCACATAAGGGTCTTATTTTAGTCCCTGTTTACTAAGTAAACTAAGGAACACAGATTCCAAAAATTTTCCTCTTATGTATAATTTGTCTGTTACAACACACCGGCATGTAATATCCCCACCCTTTTATTACATAAAGATAGTTTCGATCTCCTTCGTTTTTTGTAATTGAATATATATTCTAGTTGTTGGAGGCCCGAGGACGGCCTATCTAGTCTAAGGAGATTGCTATTTGCATGGGCTTAAATGTGGCCCTATAGGCTATATATTTGAATTCTTTCCATAACTATGGGCAATCATAGGTGTAAGGGCTCCAACGTGGCCCCATATATTTATCTAAAATTCTGAGGTTAGTTCTTTTGCTTTTATCAACCACATAGGCAGAACCTTTTTATTAATAACTGGTATAGCTCCTAGTTTTCTTTCTCTTTATATGTAGACGAGTAAGACTACATTTATGTCTATAGATTTGTGGCAATGTATATTATGAGTACAGTACTGTATACCTTTATTGTACACCCTCACGGGTTGAGGGTTTATCTATGTGATTGTTTTGTACTGTTATATTCCTTACCTAAATAAAAAATTATTTAAAAAAAAATATATATATATTTACAAACATTAGAAAAAAATTACAACAATTTTAAACTAATTACACCTACTCTAAGCCCCCTAATAAAATAACAAAGACCCCCAAAATAAAAAAATGCCCTACCCTATTCTAAATTACAAAAGTTCAAAGCTCTTTTACCTTACCAGCCCTTAAAAGGGCCCTTTGCGGGGCATGCCCCAAAGAATTCAGCTCTTTTGCCTGTAAAAAAAACACATACAATACCCCCCCCAACATTACAACCCACCACCCACATACCCCTAATCTAACCCAAACCCCCCTTAAATAAACCTAACACTAAGCCCCTGAAGATCTTCCTACCTTGTCTTCACCATGCCAGGTATCACCGATCGTTCCAGGCTCCGAAATCTTCATCCAAGCCCAAGCGGGGGCTAGACATCCATCATCCGACGGCTGAAGAAGTCCAGAAGAGGCTCCAAAGTCTTCATCCTATCCGGGAAGAAGAGTAGATCCAGACCGGCAACCATCTTCTTCCAAGCGGCATCTTCTATCTTCATCCGATGAGGACCGGCTCCATCTTGAAGACCTCCACCGCGGACCCATCTTCTTCTTCCGGCGACTTTCCGACGAATGACGGTTCCTTTAAGGGACGTCATCCAAGATGGCGTCCCTTGAATTCCGATTGGCTGATAGGATTCTATCAGCCAATCGGAATTAAGGTAGGAAAATTCTGATTGGCTGATGGAATCAGCCAATCAGAATCAAGTTCAATCCAATTGGCTGATCCGATCAGCCAATCAGATTGAGCTTGCATTCTATTGACTGATCGGAACAGCCAATAGAATGCAAGCTCAATCTGATTGGCTGATTGAAACAGCCAATCGGATTGAACTTGATTCTGATTGGCTGATTCCATCAGCCAATCAGAATTTTCCTACCTTATTTCCGATTGGCTGATAGAATCCTATCAGCCAATCGGAATTCGAGGGACGCCATCTTGGATGACGTCCCTTAAAGGAACCGTCATTCGTCGGGAAGTCGTCGGAAGAAGAAGATGGGTCCACGGTGGAGGTCTTCACGATGGAGCCGTTCCTCATCGGATGAAGATAGAAGATGCCGCTTGGATCAAGATGGTTACCGGTCTGGATCGCCTCTTCTTCCCGGATAGGATGAAGACTTTGGAGCCTCTTCTGGACCTCTTCAGCCGCCGGATGATGGATGTCTAGCCCCCGCTTGGGTTGGATGAAGATTTTGGAGCCAGGACCGATCGGTGATACCCGGTGAGGTGAAGATAAGGTAGGAAGATCTTCAGGGGCTTAGGTTTATTTAAGGGGGGTTTGGGTTAGATTAGGGGTATGTGGGTGGTGGGTTGTAATGTTGGGGGGGGGGTATTGTATGTGTTTTTTTACAGGCAAAAGAGCTGAATTTCTTGGGGCATGCCCCGCAAAGGGCCCTGTTCAGGGCTGGTAAGGTAAAAGAGCTTTGAACTTTTGTAATTTAGAATAGGGTAGGGCATTTTTTTATTTTGGGGGGCTTTGTTATTTTATTAGGGGGCTTAGAGTAGGTGTAATTAGTTTAAAATTGTTGTAATATTTTTCTAATGTTTGTAAATATTTTTTTATCTTTTGTAACTCAGTCCTTTTTTTATTTTTTGTACTTTAGTTAGTTTATTTAATTGTAGTTATTTGTAGGTATTGTATTTAATTCATTTATTGATAGTGTAGTGTTAAGTTTAATTGTAGGTAATTGTAGGTATTTTATTTAATTTATTTATTGATAGTGTAGTGTTAGGTTTAATTGTAACTTAGGTTAGGATTTATTTTACAGGTAAATTTGTAATTATTTTAACTATTTTAGCTATTAAATAGTTCTTAACTATTTAATAGCTATTGTACCTGGTTAAAATAAATACAAAGTTACCTGTAAAATAAATATTAATCCTAAAATAGCTAAGATATAATTATAATTTATATTGTAGCTATATTAGGATTTATTTTACAGGTAAGTATTTAGATTTAAATAGGAATAATTTATTTAATAAGACAATTTATTTTGTTAGATAAAAATTATATTTAACTTAGGGGGGTGTTAGTGTTAGGGTTAGACTTAGCTTTAGGGGTTAATACATTTATTAGAATAGCGGTGAGCTCCAGTCGGCAGATTAGGGGTTAATGTTTGAAGTTAGGTGTCGGCGATGTTAGGGAGGGCAGATTAGGGGTTAATACTATTTATTATAGGGTTATTGAGGCGGGAGTGAGGCGGATTAGGGGTTAATAACTTTATTATAATAGCGGTGTGGTCCGCTCGGCAGATTAGGGGTTAATAAGTGTAGGCAGGTGGAGGCGACGTTGTGGGGGGCAGATTAGGGGTTAATAAATATAATATAGGGGTCGGCGGTGTTAGGGGCAGCAGATTAGGGGTACATAGGGATAATGTAGGTAGCGGCGGTTTACGGAGCGGCAGATTAGGGGTTAAAAAAATATGCAGGGGTCAGCGATAGCGGGGGCGGCAGAATAGGGGTTAATAAGTGTAAGGTTAGGGGTGTTTAGACTCAGGGTACATGTTAGGGTGTTAGGTGCAGACGTAGGAAGTGTTTCCCCATAGCAAACAATGGGGCTGCGTTAGGAGCTGAACGCGGCTTTTTTGCAGGTGTTAGGTTTTTTTTCAGCTCAAACAGCCCCATTGTTTTCTATGGGGAAATCGTGCACGAGCACGTTTTTGAAGCTGGCCGCGTCCGTAAGCACCGCTGGTATCGAGAGTTGAAGTTGCGTTAAATATGCTCTACGCTCCTTTTTTGGAGCCTAACGCAGCCATTCTGTGAACTCTCAATACCAGAGGTATTTAAAAGGTGCGGCCAGAAAAAAGCCAGCGTTAGCTACGCGGGTCGTTACCGACAAAACTCTAAATCTAGGCCTTATTATTTAAAGGGCCTCTGTTCAGTATGCTTTGCCTTTGCGTTGTCTCAGACCTGTTTGTGAGAGTTCCTGTGTATTACCTGGCTGCCTGATATCCTTCCTGGTTCCTCAAAGTATTTATTTAATTAGATATACTTTTTAGGGTTGACAACGATAAGCATATCGGAGTCGTCCAAGGTAGCTAAAACCTCCTTTAACAAAACATGGAGGTGCTCAAGCTTGAATCTGAATGAAACCACTTCAGCATCAGAAGAAGGAATTACACTATCCGAATCTGAGATTTCACCCTCAGTGGCTACTGAAGTATCTTCCTCTTCCGATCTATGGGAAAGAGGAACCCGGTCAGCTTGAACAGGATCTGATACCTTATCTGATTCTATAATTTTCCTCTTAAGCTTCACCTGCAGCATGGGAATGGCTGCCAGAGACTCAGATACCGCCGAGGATACCTGGGCCGCAATCCCAGCCTTTAAAAACACTCCATCTGGAGATTGAGAGGAACCGCAGGGCACTGCATGTGATGTTACTACAGATTGGGACATTTTGAGGAGAGGCTGTGGCAGTGCCTGGATAACATCATCCTGAGGGAATGGTGGCGCAGAATCAGTTTGTTTTTATACATAAGAGTTCTATCAATACAAGAACTGCAAAAAGGTAAAGAGGGTTCTACTTGGGCATCCAAACAAATTTACACTCTACAGTAGGCCTAGACTCCAAGCCCATCTTGCACCAACAGTTTAAGCACAAATTTACTTCTTCTATTTGTGTTTATAAAAAAGCGTTACTGTCTCTTTAAGACTTCATTAATAAAAAACGACAGTCAATACTTTTATTTATGGATTAAAAAACCCCTAAAGCAATAATCCAGTTCACCTGATTAGTGTTAAACAGATTAAATAACTATTATAAACATCCTAAGCACTCTCTACACCTCAGCGCTAAGCTGAGGTGCCTACTGCTCCTCCTGACACGGAATGCCAAGATCAAATTCTGATCTGCCGAAGAACGGAAGTGACAGTGAGGGGAAGAGCTGAATTTAGCCGTGCAACTGATTCTCGGTGCCAAAAGGAAATGGCGCGCTGAAAGGAGGAGACACGCCTCCTTAGTGACATCATGCCATGTACAGACGAGAAAACATCTAGCCGCAACATATAATCCCCATTCTCTTATAACACCAAAAGTCCACCAACTTTAGTGACTGCACATATAAGCATATGCTTCTGCATATACGCTTCTGAGCCACCAACAGTAATAAATAATAAAGTTCCCGCCTACCGCCACACAGTACCCTGCATCCTGCCTAAAAAACCCTGACCCTCAGGAAATTATGCCCAATATGGTGCAGTTATATGCTGTAGTGCCAAAAGTGATTTTGTTAGAAAATAAAATGGCACTTACCTGCACCCCTGACTGTCCGGCAGGAGGACAGCTCACTGGTATGAGAGGAAGCCTCTCCTCACAGAGACCTGTGGATAGAAGAAAGAACAGAGCCTACTCTGGCATTCTGTGTGAGGGCAGCAATCTGTTGAAAGCTACCACAGCCCTACTGAAGAGACTAACGTGGAGTACAGCTAAACCCAGATTGTCAGGGAAGATCAGAGCAAATCTGCTCAGGCTTCCAAAATAAAAAAATCTTGATAGAAGAATTCTTAAACAGACACACAAACTTCACCTCCACCTTGCACTAAAGGCAAAGAGAATGACTGGGGGTTGTGGGAAGGGAAGTGATACTTTTTGCCTCCTCCTGCTGGCCAGGAGTGATATTCCCAACAGTAATTGATGATCCGTGGACTCACCGTGTCTTAAGAAAGAAATAAAAAATATTTTAAAAACAAGATATATTCAGTTAAAAAACTCTTATCAAGTGATCAATCCTGCAGTATCCAAATCAGTCTTTACAGATACGTATTCACACAGTGGAGTTCCAGTTTATTGTTGTTAAAGAAATCTGTAAAAAGAGCGGAAAACTCCAATCAAAGTGGATAATGGTAATTTGAATAAAAATCAGCTCTCCGACAGCCAAACTAGATCCTCTACGTACTTTGTTTAATCCGGTTTGACTATGGCAAGGAGTCGGAGTCCCAATGTTTTTTTTCTGTAGTTGCCTGTCTTTACTCTGAGCTGGAGTCTCAATACTAGTCAGACTCTTGGTGATCTTTTTCAACCCCATTGGGTGTCAGATGACTCCAAACTAGCTGTGATCAAACAACGGATCCTCTGGAGGATCAATCTTAGAGCAATGTGGGGGTCGATCCGATAAAAATCGTCGCCCGCAAAAGCCGGCGACGCCAATATTTACGCTGGTTTGGTATCACATATACGGCGTAACCTAGAAGTTACGCGCGTATATTTCTGCCGTCGCCCGTAGTTTTTTGGGCTATAGGCAGGTATACCAAACCAGCGCAGTTTGGTATCCAATATGCAGCGTAAGGACTTACGTGTCGAAAATGGAGAAAACTTACTCCATTTTCACCTCGCCACAAAAAGCAGCCGTAAGAAGCCTTACGCTGACTATTGGAGCCCCGTAACTCCCTAAACTGGCTGCTAAAATAAACCTAACACCTAACGCATGCCCAATGTCTATCTCCCTGTCAACTGCGATCTTCTAAAATAAACCTAACACCTAACGCATGCGCAATGTCTATCTACCTGTCAACCGCGATCCCCCCCCCCGAAATCCCTAATAAAGTTATTAACCCCTAAACCGCCGCTCCCGGACCCCGCCGCCATCTACATAAACTAACCCCCTACTGTGAGCCCCTAAAACCGCCGCCATCTACCTTATCTATCCCCTAATTAGAACCCCTTACACCGCTGTCATCTACCTTATCTATCCCCTAATCTGACCCCTTACACCGCCGCCACCTATATAAAAATTATTAACCCCTAATCTAATCCCCCTATACCGCCGCCAGCTATATTAATATTATTAACCCCTAATGTAAGCCCCTTACACCGCCGCCATCTCTATTAAAATGATTAACCCCTAATTTAATCTACCTACCCCGCCGCCAGCTATATTATCTATATTAACCCTAAGTATATTATAGTTAATATAGGTATTACATTATATATATTAACTATATTAACCCTAATTATATTAGGGTTAATATAGTTACTATAGTATTTATATTAACTATATTAACTCTATCTAACCCTAACACCCCTAACTAAATTTATATTAAATTAATCTAATTCATTTATAAACTAAAATATTCCTATTTAAATCTAAATACTTACCTATAAAATAAACCCTAAGATAGCTACAATATAATTAATAATTACATTGTAGCTATGTTAGGGTTAATATTTATTTTACAGGTAAATTGTTAATTATTTTAACTAGGTATAATAGCTATTAAATAGTTATTAACTATTTAATATCTACCTAGTTAAAATAATTACCCAATTACCTGTAAAATAAATCCTAACCTAAGTTACAAATACACCTACACTATCAATAAATTAAATAAACTACAAACATCTATCTAAAAATACAATTAAATTAACTAAACTAAATTTAAAAAAAAAAAAAACACTAAATTACAAAAAAATAAAAAAAAGATTACAAGATTTTTAAGCTAATTACACCTATTCTAAGCCCCCTAAGAAAATAATAAACCCCTAAAATAAAAAAAATTCCCTGCCCTATTCTAAATTAAAAAAAGTTCAAAGCTCTTTACCTTACCAACCCTTAAAAGGGCCTTTTGTGGGGCATGCCCCAAAGAATTCAGCTCTTTTGCATACAAATACAATACCCCCCCCATTACAACCCACCACCCACATACCCCTATTCTAAAACCACCCAAACCCCCCTTAAAAAAGCCTAACACTACCCCCCTGAAGATCTCCCTACCTTGTCTTCACCACACCGGGCCGAACTCCTGATCCGATCCGGGCGATGTCTTGCTCCAAGCGGCAAAGAAGAATTCTTCCTCCGGCGATGTCTTCCTCCAAGCGGCAAAGAAGAATTCTTCCTCCGGCGATGTCTTCCTCCAAGCGGCAAAGAAGAATTCTTCCTCCAGCGACGTCTTCCTCCAAGCAGCAGCAAAGTCTTCATTCTTCCGGCGGCATCTTCAATCTTCTTTCTTCGCTCCGCCGCCGCGGAGCATCCATCCCGGCCGACGACTGAACGACGAATGAGGTACCTTTAAATGACGGCATCCAAGATGGCGTCCGCCGAATTCCGATTGGCTGATAGGATTCTATCAGCCAATCGGAATTAAGTTAGAAAAATCTGATTGGCTGATTGAATCAGCCAATCAGATTCAAGTTCAATCCGATTGGCTGATCCAATCAGCCAATCAGATTGAGCTCGCATTCTATTGGCTGATCGGAACAGCCAATAGAATGCGAGCTCAATCTGGGGCTAGTGAATGACCTGCAGAGAGCTGGGACCAACGTAACAAAGGCTACCATCAGTAACACACTACGCCGCCAGGGACTCAGATCCTGCAGTGCCAGACGTGTCCCCCTGCTTAAGCCAGTACATGTCCGGACCCGTCTGAAGTATGCTAGAGAGCATTTGGATGATCCAGAAGCGGATTGGGAGAATGTCATATGGTCAGATGAAACCAAAGTAGAACTGTTTGGTAGAAACACAACTCGTCGTGTTTGGAGGAGAGAGAATTCTGAATTGCAACCAAAGAAAACCATACCTACTGTGAAGCATAGGGGTGGCAACATCATGCTTTGGGGCTGTTTCTCTGCAAAGGGAACAGGACGACTGATCTGTGTACATGAAAGAATGAATGGGGCCATGTATCGTGAGATTTTGAGTGCAAACCTCCTTCCATCAGCAAGGGCATTGAAGATGAAACATGGCTGGGTCTTTCAGCATGACAATGATCCCAAACACACCACCCGGGCAGCGAAGGAGTGGCTTTGTAAGAAGCATTTCAAGGTCCTGGAGTGGCCTAGCCAGTCTCCAGATCTCAACTCCATAGAAAACCTTTGGAGGGAGTTGAAAGTCTGTGTTGCCCAGCGACAACCCCAAACATCACTACTCTAGAGGGGCCAACATACCAGCAACAGTGTGTGACAACCTTGTGAAGACTTACAGAAAACGTTTGACCTCTGTCATTGCCAACAAAGGATATATAACAAAGTATTGAGATAAACTTTTGATATTGACCAAATACTTATTTTCCACCATAATTTGCAAACAAATTCTTTCCAAATCAGACAATGTGATCGTCTGGATTTGTTCCCACATTTTGTCTCTCATAGTTGAGGTATACCTATGATGAAAATTACAGGCCTCTCTCATCTTCTTAAGTTGGAGAACTTGCACAATTGGTGGCTGACTAAATACTTTTTTGCCCCACTGTATATATCTGTATATATCTATACCTATATATAATAATATATATATATACACATATATATATATATACATATATATATATATATATATATATATATATATATATATATATATATATATATATATATATATATATATATATATATACAGGGAGTGCAGAATTATTAGGCAAGTTGTATTTTTGAGGATTAATTTTATTATTGAACAACAACCATGTTCTCAATGAACCCAAAAAACTCATTAATATCAAAGCTGAATATTTTTGGAAGTAGTTTTTAGTTTGTTTTTAGTTTTAGCTATTTTAGGGGGATATCTGTGTGTGCAGGTGACTATTACTGTGCATAATTATTAGGTAACTTAACAAAAAACAAATATATACCCATTTCAATTATTTATTTTTACCAGTGAAACCAATATAACATCTCAACATTCACAAATATACATTTCTGACATTCAAAAACAAAACAAAAACAAATCAGTGACCAATATAGCCACCTTTCTTTGCAACGACACTCAAAAGCCTGCCATCCATGGATTCTGTCAGTGTTTTGATCTGTTCACCATCAACATTGCGTGCAGCAGCAACCACAGCCTCCCAGACACTGTTCAGAGAGGTGTACTGTTTTCCCTCCTTGTAAATCTCACATTTGATGATGGACCACAGGTTCTCAATGGGGTTCAGATCAGGTGAACAAGGAGGCCATGTCATTAGATTTTCTTCTTTTATACCCTTTCTTGCCAGCCACGCTGTGGAGTACTTGGACGCGTGTGATGGAGCATTGTCCTGCATGAAAATCATGTTTTTCTTGAAGGATGCAGACTTCTTCCTGTACCACTGCTTGAAGAAGGTGTCTTCCAGAAACTGGCAGTAGGACTGGGAGTTGAGCTTGACTCCATCCTCAACCCAAAAAGGCCCCACAAGCTCATCTTTGATGATACCAGCCCAAACCAGTACTCCACCTCCACCTTGCTGGCGTCTGAGTCGGACTGGAGCTCTCTGCCCTTTACCAATCCAGTCACGGGCCCATCCATCTGGCCCATCAAGACTCACTCTCATTTCATCAGTCCATAAAACCTTAGAAAAATCAGTCTTGAGATTTTTCTTGGCCCAGTCTTGACATTTCAGCTTGTGTGTCTTGTTCAGTGGTGGTCGTCTTTCAGCCTTTCTTACCTTGGCCATGTCTCTGAGTATTGCACACCTTGTGCTTTTGGGCACTCCAGTGATGTTGCAGCTCTGAAATATGGCCAAACTGGTGGCAAGTGGCATCTTGGCAGCTGCACGATTGACTTTTCTCAGTTCATGGGCAGTTATTTTGCGCCTTGGTTTTTCCACACGCTTCTTGCGACCCTGTTGATTATTTTGAATGAAACGATTGATTGTTCGATGATCACGCTTCAGAAGCTTTGCAATTTTACGAGTGCTGCATCCCTCTGCAACATATCTCACTATTTTTGACTTTTCTGAGCCTGTCAAGTCCTTCTTTTGACCCATTTTGCCAAAGGAAAGGAAGTTGCCTAATAATTATGCACACCTGATATAGGGTGTTGATGTCATTAGACCACACCCCTTCTCATTACAGAGATGCACATCACCTAATATGCTTAATTGGTAGTAGGCTTTCGAGCCTATACAGCTTGGAGTAAGACAACATGCATAAAGAGGATGATGTGGTCAAAATACTCATTTGCCTAATAATTCTGCACTCCCTGTATATATACAGTATCCCACAGAAGTGAGTACACCCCTGACATTTTAGTAACTATTTTATCTTTTCATGTGACAACACTGAAGAAATGACACTTTGCTACAATGTAAAGTAGTGAGTGTACAGCCTGTATAACAGTGTAAATTTGCTGTCCCCTCAAAATAACTCAACACACAGCCATTAATGTCTAAACCGTTGGCAACAAAAGTGAGTACACGCTAAGTGGAAATGTCCAAATTGGGCCCAATTAGTCATTTTCCCTCCCCGGTGTCATGTGACTCATTGTGTTAAATTTGGTGTTATCGCTCTTATACTCTCTGGTAACATACTGGTTACTGAAAGTTCAACATGGCACCTCATGGCAAAGAACTCTCTGAGGATCTGAAAAAAAGAATTGTTGCTCTACATAAAGATGGCCTAGGCTATGTGAAGATTGCCAAGACCCTGAAAATGAGCTGCAGCACGGTGGGCAAGACCATACAGCGGTTTCACAGTGTCATATCCAGAGGTTGTCTTTGGGAAATAGACGTTTGAGTGCTGCCAGCATTGCTGCAGAGGTTGAAGGGGTGGGACCAAGGTAAGCGCGGTGTAGCTGCATCCGGAACCGGAACCGGCACATACGAAGATCACACCAAGTCCTCCAATGAGAATGGCTGAGAGAGTGCCGTAGCCAGCGATATGACTCAGGATCGCCCAAAGGTAAAATAGGAAAGAGAGCGGCAGGCACTACAAAAACCAAGCGGGCTGACACTAAAGTTTGAAAAATCAAAAAAAACTTTAATGAAAGTTATCTCAAAAGTTTTCAGTTAAGGCAGAACACAAGTACAGGGGGGTGAAAAAAATGTGACAAGGAAGGCCTTCCTTGTCACATTTTTTTCACCCCCCTGTACTTGTGTTCTGCCTTAACTGAAAACTTTTGAGATAACTTTCATTAAAGTTTTTTTTGATTTTTCAAACTTTAGTGTCAGCCCGCTTGGTTTTTGTAGTGCCTGCCGCTCTCTTTCCTGTTGAAGGGGTGGGGGCTTAGTCTGTCAGTGCTCAGACCATACGCCACACACTGCATCAAATTGGTCTGCATGGCTGTCGTCCCAGAAGGAAGCTTCTTCTAAAGATGATGCACAAGAAAGCCTGTAAACAGTTTGCTGAAGACAAGCAGACTAAGAACATGGATTACTGGAACCATGTCTTGTGGTCCGATGAGACCAGGATAAAGTTATTTTGTTCAGATGGTGTCAAGCGTGTGTGGCGGCAACCAGGTGAGGAATACAAAGACAAGTGTGTCTTGCCTACAGTCAAGCATGGTGGTGGGAGTGTCAGTGTCATGGTCTGGGCCGGCATGAGTGCTCCCGGCACTGGGGAGCTACAGTTCATTGAGGGAACCATGAATGCCAACATGTACTGTGAAATACTGAAGCAGAGCATGATCCCCTCCCTTCGGAGACTGGGACGCAGGGCAGTATTCCAACATGATAACGACCCCAAACACACCTCCAAGACGACCACTGCCTTGCTAAAGAAGCTGAGGGTAAAGGTGATGGACTGGCCAAGCATGTCTCCAGACCTAAACTATATTGAGCATCTGTGGGGCATCCTTAAACAGAAGGTGGGGGTCTCTAACATCCACCAGCTCTGTGATGTCGTCATGGAGGAGTGGAAGAGGACTCCAGTGGCAACCTGTGAAGCTCTGGTGAACTCCATGACCAAGAGGGTTAAGGCAGTGCTGGAAAATAATGGTGGCCACACAAAATATTGACACTTTGGGCCTAATTTGCACATTTCCACTTAGGGGAGTACTCACTTTTGTTGCTAACAGTTTAGACATTAATGGCTGTGTGTTGAGTTATTTTGAAGGGACAACACATTTACTCTGTTATACAGGCTGTACACTCACTACTTTACATTGTAGCAAAGTATTATTTCTTCAGTGTTGTCACATGAAAAGATATAATAAAATATTTACAAAAATGTGAGGGGTGTATTCACTTTTGTGGGATACTGTATATATATTGAAATATTATAATTTTCATGTCTGGTTAGCGCACATAAGAATATGCAATCGGGTTTGCGCTAGAATTGGGGGGTTTTCCACACTTTTTTTCTCCATTGACTTTTATGGGGGAATATGTGAACGAGCACGCTTTATAGTAAGTTTGGCTTTTTGTGCACGTTAGTTAGCACACGCGCAAAAATATTCATATAGGTATAGATATACAGTATATTGTACCAAAATACCATCAGATATATAGAAAAATGCATTTATGATTAAATAGAACATATTCTGCTAAGTGAAGAACATTGGAATGTGAAATATTAATATTTTCATGTCGGGTTAGAGCACTTGAGAATATGGATTCGGGTTTGTGGTGAGTAGGGTGTTTTTTTACTCCATAGACTTCTATGGGGGAATACATTAACGTGATTGCGATATTCAAAGTTTGGCTTTTTGCCTGCATTGGGTTAGCCTGTGAGCGAAAACGTTTTAATTTCAACTTGTAATACGAGTGCTACCTGATAAGGGGAAAAACCTAACTTCCAGCAGAGTTATTGCAGTAAAAAGGATGTTAAAGGGACTGGAAACCCCAAAATATTCTTTCATGGTTTGGATAGAACATACAATTTTAAACAACTTTCCAGTTTACTTCTATTATCAAATGTATTTATTTATCTTGTTATTCTTTGCTGAAGGAAAATCATTGCACTTCTGGCAGCCGATAGCTGAATCCATCTAGATAGCCAATTACAAGAGACAAATGTGTGCAGGCACCAATCAGAAAATAGCCTACACTAGTGCAGGATATGTGCGTATTCTTTGTCAACAGGGGATACCAAGAGAACAACGCCTGTTTGAAAATAGATGTGAATTTAAATGTTTCTTAAAATTACATGCGCTATCTGAATCATGTAAGTTTAATTTTGACTTCCCTATCCCTTTATTTGTTATATATTTAGGGGCCCATTTATCAAGCTCCGGATGGAGCTTGAGGGCCCGTGTTTCTGGCCACCAGTTATGAAGCAGCCATCTAAAGACTGCTGCTCCATAACCTGTTCGTCTGCTCTGAGCAGGCGGACAGACATCACCGCAATTCAACCCGATCAAGTACGATCGGGTTCATTGACACCCCCCTGCTGGCGGACACGAAGCTGCAGGGGGCGGCATTGCACCAGCAGCTCACAAGAACTGAATATGGAGAGCGTATATCCGACAGACCTTTGTTAACTAGGCCCCTTAGACTTGAAAGGTGTTATTCTACAGCAACACAAAATAAATTACAAGGTGTTTATCGTCCCTTAAACATAGATATATTCAAGCAGTCCTAGTTGTTTAGCGTGCTGATCTACTGTTTAAATGTATATGAGCCTATTTATTGAACTCGATTGCCAAGAGGGACAATGAATTCTTTAAATTCACTATTTTTTATCATCTAAAAAAGCATCCATCAAATGAATGAGTCACGTAAAATAAAAAAAGTCATATGGAGATATAATTTGCGGAACCGTGTCTAAGTAGATCAGATTAAATTGTTTTAAGGTTTCATTAAGAAGAGTGTTCATGATGGCAAAGCAAACGAGAATATAACTTATCAGAACAAGAGCATAATTGTTTCCAAATGTTGCTTTTACTGTCTATATGACATTTTTCATTGTGATTCAGCCAATATTACAGCAGTCTTAAATTACTGGCATATTTTCAGGTTTCATTGGATTTCATTTTTAAATTAATTGTACTAGCATGCTGGTATCACACCTTCCTTATTTATATCTGAGATGATTGATTCCATACTCTTTAACACACACACAATACAACTCACACTGTGCAGGGAAAGCCGAAAGGGAAAAAAATGCACTGATATAATCATCAACCTTACTTCTACCAAGGAAGAAGTGTGCTTCATTTTTTTTGGGGGGGGGGGGGATGTAATCATTTTATTGTTATCAATCTCAATATGCTTCATTTCCCCTTTACACAATTCAATCATTACCTTTTTGGCAAATTATTATATCCATTTAATGGAACATAGAGGTTTTTTTTATTTAAATATATAAATGCATAGTTCATAACAGTTATTAAAGAGATGCATACAAAACATTTAAAAAAAAAATATTTTACTAGAAAAATTTACATTGTTTTGCAAGCCTGAGAAATCTAATCTCATTTACTACTAGAGTCTGATATAAATTAGTTAGTGCAATAATCAAGCAAAAGGTTAATACTCCAGCACCTTTGGGAGCAGTGGAATAAACAGAATTTTTAGAGATCAATTACAGTAACAGTGAGCAAAATTAACAATAAAAGTAGATTGCAGAGTTCTTATAACTTCACATAGGGACAGATTACAAGTGGTGCAGTATTTAGCACTTTTGCTTGCGTGCAAACACTGCTGGCAGTAAACTTGTAACACACGCAAGTTAATCAGCAAATTACAAGTAGAAAGTAAATTAATTGCATGCGAGTGAAACCCGATACTTCAGGACTTCAGATATTGCGGCCGCGTTAACTACTTCTCCCTAAAGTCTGTTTTTAATGGACTGAGCTTTCAAAAAAATCTAACACTTATAACTCGCATGCTAACCCCACACACTGTGTTATACTTATAGTTCTAAACTCGAAGGTAGCTAGAGATATTTTGCATTCCAATGTTCTTCACATAGAAGAAAATATTTTTAAATATATATATATAAAAAAAAAATTGTAAACTATATATCTATATAACTCAAACAATATCCCCTATTCAGCGCTCAGTGCCGTAGAGTGCATTAACTGTGATCAGCATATGTAAATATCCCCCTGGTGCAGCATACAGCGATTCCTCTTGAGCAACAACCAGCATATCAAACTAGATGAAAGTGTACAGGGACGTAAATCCAGTCACTAACCAAGCAAGATAAATAACTCACTGAAAGGACGTCTCTTCTCCTGTCACTATATTGCTGTTAGCTGCTCCTCTCCTGATCACAGCGTTCTTTCTTAAACACTCAAATCCAGCGCCTCTGCCTAGAGTCCTGGCACTTACCACTCTTCAGCTCCGCCTCCACCTTACTCTGTCTCCCTGCAATCCACCCAAGGAATTCCAAAATTCCGTAGTACTCCAGAACAAAAAGAAAAAAGCATGGCAGGGGACAGAGTAAAATTTAAAACTTAATGTTTAATGAAAACAGTAAAAGGACATCATTCCAGTAATATCACAGTAAAAGGCTGGTGTAGCAGGGGTCTTACGCGTTTCAGCTATCGCCTTACTCATAGACCGTCTTTTTTCTTTTTGTTCTGGTATAATTTATATCTATATTTTTATATGAATATATACAGGTATATATAGGAATATCTATCCTAAGAACATTTTATACTTATGCTAAGTGTCCCACCTATCAATGTATAAGTGAATGGACCACAACTTCAGAGATGATTCTATTTTAATATAAGAGAGTCTTATTTGCAGAGCAGTTGATGTTTCACAAGATATAGTGCACGTAATGTACCTGTGGTTTAAAACACTGAAGTAAGACAAGGAGGCTTCTGATAAAGCGCATGTGCGCATGCGTGAAACGCGTCAGGTGTCTTTGATTGCCTTTTTTACAGCTGTACAACACTGCTGAATAAACTATTCATATTCAAACTTTTTGGCTCTGGTTTTGCTTCCTTGTCCTCTTGGATTCGATTGCCATATATGTCTGTAAATATATATAGGGGCCGAGTTATCAAATGCCGGGCGGACATGATTTGTTGCAGCGAATCATGTCCGCCTGGCATCGCTAAATGCTAACAGCATATGCTGTCTGCTTTTAAAGGATTACTTTCTGTTATAATTTTTAAGCTAAACAACTAACATATTAAAGTTAATAAACATTAATTAAAACCTACTGACCTATATTTTCTCCAAAACGAAGTTTCATAACGTTCTAAAAGTTATATCTTTTATTCGCCAATGATGTCACGTTATCCTGCCCACTATTTTCAGCACTGCATGTTCAAAATACTTAAACCAATAACTTTGTGTTTAAAGCGCCATTTTGAAACCTAGGTATTGTAAATGGATTGGTACAGAGCAAAGGATACCCACTGAGTGGGTTTGGAAAACAATTAAATTTGCAGACAAGATTTCTGATATACGGTAGAGATATGTTAATGAAATGCTATTGATAAAAAGCGTATTTGGGGTAGTTAGTTAGTAACAGGCATAGAAAATATTTACTTAGAGTGGCCCTTTAATATTGCACAAGCATTTCTTTTTTTCCCCAAAACGGTTAACCAGAGCTCTGAAATTGCGGTAATCATTCTAGCATAAATTGCAATTACGTTCAAGCAATATTGTTTACTTTCAACTCATAATACCAGCGGTAAGCCCGACAAGCACAAACACCCATGGTAATAACCCTTATCGCTCGCATGCAAAGTAATCTGGCCCATAATGTGTTGTTGTGTATCTGTTGTTTAGTTAACCCTTTAAGGACACAGCTTTCAGTTTTCTCAATTGTTTTATGACGGAAAAATTCCGTCATATGTCCTTAAGAGGTTAATATATGTGGCATTATCGTATTCATGGCATTGTGGCAATCTGTATTTCTTAAAAGGCATATAAAAGAAACTTTAAAGGGATAAGAAATATTTTTTTTTGTTTTTATTATTTCGATAGAGCAAACAATTTTAAACAACTCTCCAATGTACTTCTATTATCCAATTTGCTTAATTCTTTTTGTATCCTTTGTTGAATGAGCAGCAAGGCAATAATTTGGATTACCTGAACACAATTGGTGAACCAATGACAACAGGCATATATTTGCAGCCACCAATTAGTATCTAGCCCCCAGCAGTGCTTTGCTGGTCCTGAGCCTACCTAGGTATGCTTTTAAACAAACGTTATTTATATAACTAAACAAACTACATAAAAGATGTAAATTGGAAAATTGGAAAGTTGTTTAAAATTGTATGATCTGCCTGAGTCATGAAAGAAAAATGTAATGTCCCTTAGGATGTTTAAAAAAAAAAAATAATAAAAAAATATATATACAGATATATATATATATATATATATATATATATATATATATATATATATATATATATATATATTTGTCAGTTGGCTAGATTACGAGTTTTGCGGTATGAGCTGCTTGGTAATAACTTGCAAGTTATTGTCACCGCTCACCTCCCTACAACGCTGGTATTATAGGTTTACAAAAACCCGGCATTAGCAGGCAAAAAGTGAGCGTAGAGCAAAATTGAGCTCCATACCGCACTCCAATACCAGCGCTGCGGTGAGCTGCGATAAAGCTGTTTTTACGTGCTTGGCAACGATTTCCCCATAGACATCAAAGGGGAGAGCCGGCTGAAATAAAGCCTAACACCTGCAATAAAGGAGCGTAAAGCCCATTGATTCCTATGGGGAAAGAAAAATTATGTTTTCACCTAACACCCTTACATGAACCCCGAGTCTAAACGTCCCCGACATCGCCGACTCCTACATTATACTTATTAACCTCTAATCTGCCGCCCCCGACATCGCCGACACCTACATTATACTTATTAACCCCTAATCTGCTGCCCCAACATCGCCGACACCTACATAATGTTATTAACCCCTAATCTCCCGTCCCCAATGTCGCCGCAACCTACCTACACTTATTAACCCCTTATCTGCCGCCCCCAGCGTCGCTGCCACTATACTAAATTTATTAACCCCTAAACCTAATGTAATTAAAATAAATCTAAATAAAACCTACTATTAATACTAAATAATTCATATTTAAAACTAATGGCTAGATTTAGAGTTTGGCGTTAGCCGTCAAAACCAGCGTTAGAGGCTCCTAACGCTGGTTTTGGGCTACCACTGGTATTTAGAGTCAGTCAGGAAAGGGTCTAACGCTCACTTTGCAGCCGCGACTTTTCAATACCGCAGATCCCCCTACGCCATTTGCGTATCCTATCTTTTCAATGGGATCTTTCTAAAGCCGGTATTTAGAGTCTTGGCTGAAGTGAGCGTTAGAAATCTAATGACAAAACTCCAGCCGCAGAAAAAAGTCAGTAGTTAAAAGCTTTCTGGGCTAACGCTGGTTCATAAAGCTCTTAACTACTGTGCTCTAAAGTACACTAATACCCATAAACTACCTATGTACCCCTAAACCGAGGCCCCCCCACATCGCTGCCACTCTATTAAATTTTTTTAACCCCTAATCTGCCGACCACACACCGCCGCCAGCTACGTTATCCCTATGTACCCCTAATCTGCTGCCCATAACACCGCCGACCCCTATATTATATTTATTAACCCCTAATCTGCCGCCCCCAACGTCGCCTCCCCCTACCTACAATTATTAACCCCTAATCTGCCGACCGGACCTCACCGCCACTATAATAAATGTATTAACCCCTAATCCGCCTCACTCCCGCCTCAATAACCCTATAATAAATAGTATTAACCCCTAATCTGCCCTCCCTAACATCGCCGACACCTAACTTCAAGTGTTCCGATCAGCCAATAGAATGCAAGCTCAATCTGATTGGCTGATCGGATCAGCCAATCGGATTGAACTTGAATCTGATTGGCTGATTCCATCAGCCAATCTGAATTTTCCTACCATAATTCCGATTGGCTGATAGAATCCTATCAGTCAATCGTAATTCGAGGGACGCCATCTTGGATGACGTCCCTTAAAGGAACCTTCATTCGTCGTCTAGTCGTCGGAAGAAGAGGATGGATCCGCGCCGGAGGTCTTCAAGATGGAGCCGCTCGTCATCGGAAGGAAGAACATAGAAGATGCGGCTTGGATGAAGATGTTTGCCGGTTCGAGCTAGTCTTCTGCCCGGATAAAATGAAGACTTCTGCCCGAAGATGGAATTCTTTAGCCGCCGCTTGGATCAAGACTTCAGCCGGAGGATGGACGTCACTCTTCAGCCCCCGCTTGGGCTTGGATGAAGACTTCGGAGGCTCTTCTGGACCGATCGGGACCCGGTGTGGTGAAGACAAGGTAGGGAGATCTTCAGGGGCTTAGTGTTAGGTTTATTTAAGGGGGGTTTGGGTTAGATTAGGGGTATGTGGGTGGTGGGTTGTAATGTTGGGGGGGGTATTGTATGTTTTTTTTTACAGGCAAAAGAGCTGAATTCTTTGGGGCATGCTCCGCAAAGGGCCCTTTTAAGGGCTGGTAAGGTAAAAGAGCTTTTCTATTTTAATTTTAGAATAGGGTAGGGCATTTTTTTTATTTTGGGTGGCTTTGTTATTTTATTAGGGGGCTTAGAGTAGGTGTAATTAGTTTAAAATTGTTGTAATATTTTTCTAATGTTTGTAAATATTTGTTTATTTTTTGTAACTTAGTTTTTTTTATTTTTTGTACTTTAGTTAGTTTATTTAATTGTATTTATTTGTAGGTATTTGTATGTAATTAATTTATTGATAGTGTAGTGTTAGGTTTAATTGTAGATAATTGTAGGTAGTTTATTTAATTAATTTATTGATAGTGTAGTGTTAGGTTTATTTGTAACTTAGGTTAGGATTTATTTTACAGGTAATTTTGTAATTATTTTAACTAGGTAGCCATTAAATAGTTATTAACTATTTAATAGCTATTGTACCTGGTTAAAATAATTACAAAGTTGCCTGTAAAATAAATATTAATACTAAAATAGCTACAATATAATTATAATTTATATTGTAGCTATATTAGGGTTTATTTTACAGGTAAGTATTTAGCTTTAAATAGGAATAATTTATTTAATAAGAGTTAATTTATTTAGTTAGATTTAAATTATATTTAACTTAGGGGGTGTTAGTGTTAGGGTTAGATTTAGCTTTAGGGGTTAATACATTTATTAGAGTAGCGGTGAGGTCCGGTCGGCAGATTAGGGGTTAATACTTGAATTTAGGTGCCGGCGATGTTAGGGAGGGCAGATTAGGGGTTAATACTATTTATTATAGGGTTATTGAGGCGGGAGTGAGGCGGATTAGGGGTTAATACATTTATTATAGTAGCGGTGAGGTCCGGTCGGCAGATTAGGGGTTAATAATTGTAGGTAGGTGGAGGCAACGTTGTGGGGGGCAGATTAGGGGTTAATAAATATAATATAGGGGTTGGCAGTGTTATGGGCAGCAGATTAGGGGTACATAGGTATAATGTAGGTTGCGGCGGTGTACGGAGCGGCAGATTAGGGGTTAATAATAATATGCAGGGGTCAGCGATAGCAGGGGCAGCAGATTAGGGGTTAATAAGTGTAAGGTTAGGGGTGTTTAGACTTGGGGTACATGTTAGGGTGTTAGGTGCAGACATAGGAAGTGTTTCCCCATAGGAAACAATGGGGCTGCGTTAGGAGCTGAACGCTGCTTTTTTGCAGGTGTTAGGTTTTTTTTCAGCTCAAAATGCCCCATTGTTTCCTATGGGGAAATCGTGCACAAGCACGTTTTTGAAGCTGGCCGCGTCCGTAAGCACCGCTGGTATTGAGAGTTGCAGTGGCGGTAAATTATGCTCTACGCTCACTTTTTGGAGCCTAACGCAGCCCTTCTGTGAACTCTAAATACCAGCGGTATTTAAAAGGTGCGGGGGAAAAAAAGCCAGCGTTAGCTACGCGGGTCGTTACCGACAAAACTCTAAATCTAGGCGATAATACTTACCTATAAAATAAACCCTAAGCTAGCTACAATATAACTAATAGTTACATTGTATCTAGCTTAGGTTTTATTTTTATTTCACAGGTAAGTTTGTATTTATTTTAACTAGGTAGAATAGTTACTAAATAGTTATTAACTATTTACTAACTACCTAGCTAAAATAAATACAAATTTACCTGTAAAATAAAAATAAAACCTAACCTGTCTTACACTAACACCTAACCTTACACTACAATTAAATAAATTACATTAATTAAATACAATTAACTAAATTTAACCCCCCCCCACTAAATTACACAAAATAAAAAAAGAAATTATCAGATATTTAAACTAATTACACCTAATCTAATAGCCCTATCAAAATAAAAAAAGACCCCCAAAATAAAAAAACCTCTAGCCTAAATTAAACTACCAATAGCCCTTAAAAGGGACTTTTGTGGGGCATTGCCCCAAAGAAATCAGCTCTTTTACCTGTAAAAAAAATACAAACAACCCCCAACAGTAAAACCCACCACCCAAACAACCAACCACCCAAATAAAATCCTACCTAAGAAACCTAAGCTCCCAAATTGCCCTGAAAAGGGCATTTGGATGGGCATTGCCCTTAAAAGGGCATTTAGCGCTTTTTCCGCCCAAAACCCTAATCGAAAAATAAAACCCACCCAATAAACCCTTAAAAAAGCCTAACACTAACCCCCAAAGATCCACTTACAGTTTTTGAAGACCCGACATCCATCCTCAACGAAGCCGGCAGAAGTCCTCAACGAAGCGGCAGAAGTCTTCATCCAACTGGGCAGAAGTCTTCATCCAGACGGCATCTTCTATCTTCATCCATCCGGCGTGAAGCGGGTCCATCTTCAAGACATCCGGCGCGGAGCATTCTCTTCAATCGACGTCTTCTTCCGAATGAGGTTTCCCTTTAATTGACATAATCCAAGATGGCGTCCCTTAGATTCCGATTGGCTGATTTCTATCAGCCAATTGGAATTAAGGATGAAAAAATCCTATTGCCTGTTGCAATCAGCCAATAGGATTTTTTCACCTTTAATTCCGATTGGCTGGTAGAATTCTATCAGCCAATCGGAATTCAAGGGACGCCATCTTGGATGATGTAATTTAAAGGAACCTCATTGTTCAAGAAGACGTCGATTGAAGAGGATGCTCCGAGGATGGGGTAGATTAAGAACTTTTTTGTTATAATTGAAAATGCCATAAAGCATTATCAATCTAATTTACAAAAGACAAGGAGAAAAAAAGAGAAGCTTCTGAAATCTAAAGCAAAGTTTATTTTTTTACTATTTAATACTTAAATTTACCTTTGCAGTATTCTTGAATGATATTTCAAACATAGGTGCTCCCCCAGAGTTGCCTCCTACTTTTCACATTATAATCTTTATCCTCCTTGTCCAGAAGTAGCTAATCACAGTGGGACATTCTACTATACATCGAGACACCCAAACCTAGTTTTAAAGTCAATAAATGTAAACTCAATGACATTATCACTCTGCTTTGGGTCATAGTGAATTTGTGTTCTACTGGGATGGAATTATTGGTAGTCGGTATTAGAAGCCAAACCCTACATCTATACTATTTGTTACCTAGAAACCAAAACAAAAAAAATGGTTTATAAGTTGTGTAATAACCAACCAACTCTTAAACTCACAACACCATTGATAATATTAAAGAAATGGTGGGCAAGGTTGGAACCTGGCAACACAGAGTTTAATGGGATACTAATGTGCAAATTAAACTTTAATGATTCAGATAGGGAATGCAATTTTTAACAACTTTCTAATTTACTTTAATCATCAAATTTGCTTTGCTCTCTTGGTATTCTTACTTAAAAGCTAAACCTAGGTAGGCTCATATGCTAATTTCTTAGCCCTTGAAGGCCATCATTTATCTGAATGCATTTGACCGTTTTTCACAGCTAGAGGTATTAGTTCATGTATTTCATATAAATAACATTGTGCTCACGCACATGGAGTTATTAAAGAGTTAGCACTAATTGCCTAACATGAAAAACACATACACTCTGATAAATGTTACTTTATCAATCCCAATAACCATTCCTGTGGGTATTTGTCCACCTCAATATTTTCTAAGATAGATAAGTGATGAAGAATATTTGAATCCTGAGTAATTTCAAGGAAGGGTGCAAATACTTTCTGAATACATGCACGCCCATTTAAGACTTCTTACTCTGATTCTGTTAAAGTATTCTTTTTGTGGATGACAGAAATAAATGTTTCTTTGATTTATAGGCACTTGACAAGATCATTTGGTTATAGTTGTCATGTTATTAAATTCACTAATGCCACCTTTAACAAAACGTTAATGTGAATATTGCAAACATCTAATTTCATAATAAAAATAGAGATTTTAACTGAATCAAGTACTAATGATTAAATATTTAGCTTTTATCATGTTTTGCATTTAAACTCAGGAAAGTAATTTATTTGCTGAAATTTGAACTGAGCATCCCACAGAACCTCCTCTGAAGAAGTGAAATGTAACACGCAGTGGATGAGAATGAGAGCACAGTCTCTCTATTTTTAACTTGCTCGTCTTGCTTGGCAATCTCAATAATACAGGCAATTTAACAAATCGAAATCCCAACCAGTATGGCTTATTAGTTATACTTCTACTCAAATGGAGCAATTAGGTTTCATAGCAGCGCACATCCTTGGTGCTCACTGGCTTCTCATCGTTCTCCGGGTTCTAACTTTTGCGTAGTTTCAAAGTGGGTTTCTCTTTCATAGCGTGCATCGGCTGTGTTGAATGTGCTAAGGCTGGCGTGCTATTCCTATGTTGACTTTCTGCCGCGCTAATTCTCTGTGGTGCGCTATTTATTTGCGAGCTTTTCAATCCTTCCATTCCCATTTATAGGTTAACTCCTGGGTGCGCTTTCTTTTTCTCAACTTGCTTCTGTGTACCGACTTCTGGCCTGGAACCAAACTTCTCTTATTGGAATATCTTTTGGACTGCTTATCTGTTACCGTGACCTCTGACTTTTTTTTTACTACACTTCTGCTTTGTGATTTGGCTTGTGTCTTGTCTGTCTGGTTTCTGAACTCTTTGCCTGAATTGCCCCTTTTTCTTGGACTTTGGTACTTTTTTGCCCATTTGCTGCCTACCAAGCTTTGGCCTACCTATACTGGTCTCATTCTGAGTTACATCATTTGTGCTTGGACACAGTGTATTCAATTTACTTCCTAACCAAAGGTTCCTTTCTGAACGTACATTATCTCACTAGCCCATGATATTAGTCAATCACACAAGGGGCACCTTTTGTAGTAGTAATGGTAATATTAATTTAGCTCCTGCTATAAAAGGAGCTTAGATATTTTCAATTTCATAGTGGAGCTCACAGACTTGCTGATATTTCTGCAGACAGAGTATTTGTTTATACTTGGTTGAGAGGACTTTGCTACTAGTTTATTGAGATTAGCTACAGTTTTAGTGCTTTTAATTAGTATGTGTGCGCATGACTGTCCTTTTTTTCATCAAATAAACATAAGTGTGATTGGGTGTATGAATAAAAATCACTATTTTTTATTATATCTAACTGCAGTAACATGATGATTCAATTAGGCCTAAATCGTACTGTCTGCCTTTTGAAAAATTAACAAGTAATTTTTAGGTATTTTTAGTAATTCAGTCTTTTCAGTCCTTCATTCACAAATTAGTGTATATTCAGTTACACTAAAGCACCAGCTCAATTGCAGAGTGTTGATTAACTAGAGACTATTTTAAAAGTGTTATACAATATTGCAGCAGTTGAAAAATGCATTGCAAATTAGCTTCAAAGAAAAAGAGAATTTTCGTTAAGTTTTAGAATGTATCTTGAATAAATTTGATTCCTTTGCTCTTTGTTTAACATAACATAATTATAACATAAAAATGTAGTAATACAAAAGGTGCAGTACTCGCAAGAACATCTTACATTCAGGAATCACAGCTTTGCAGATCGTAAAGGCTAATGGAAAAATCCCTGAGAGAAAGTCATCAATCAATGCGGTGCTGCTTTTCAGCGTTGCTCTGTATTTAACTGTTCTCTTCAAACAGTGCTTTGCTTTGGCTGCACTGTGTTTTGCAAAACTTACACAGTGCAGTCAGAGCACAGCGCTGTTTGAAGAGAACAGTATGATGTGGAGCAGCACCGCAAAAAGAAAGCACTAATAGTTCTTGCATGTGTCCTGTTCTTTCTGCAGACATTTTTGGAGATGACATCTACGATCACGGCATTTTCTGCCTTAGGGATGCAGAATAAAATAAACCCTAAATGAACTAGGATTACAGCTCTAGGAGCTGTGAATGTATGTCTCCTACATATGTTAAGCCCTACTTTACAATGAAAAGCATTAAAAACAAAGGGCCAGGCACGATATCAGCTTTTCGCGTTTATGTACATATACTGTGTATATATATATATATATATAATAATATGCAGAGGGGAACCAGCACACACTCTTTCAATAGTTCATCATCCGGGGTGCTCTCAAGCAATATACATAAAGAACAGGCAATGGGAAGGCACTCACCGTAATAAATTGAATACTTTATTCACTAGTTAACGTTTTCGGGGTTGCCCCCGTCCTCAGACGGTCTGAGGATGGGGGCAACCCCGAAAACGTTAACTAGTGAATAAAGTATTCAATTTATTATGGTGAGTGCCTTCCCATTGCCTGTTCTTTTTATATATATATATATATATATATATATATATATATATATATATATATATATATATATATATATATATATATATATATATATATATATTATATATATATATATATATATATATATATATAATATAGCCAAAAAAGCTCACTTCCACTCAAAAAGCATCCACCAGGGTGCAGGCAAATGTAATAATAAAGTAAGAAAGAGGCTTGCACTCGCTGGATTTGTGACAAAGTGCTTTAATTAGCACAAAAATATGTGACGTTTCGGGGATCAATCACCCCTTCATCAGACCAAACAAAAAGTGAGCAAACAACAGTGTTTAAATAAGGTGTTAGCCCCTTCCCCAAATCAGAATAAGACAGCCCTATTAGATCATGTGATATATACACTTTTTAACTATAACCTATCACATTAGAAACCAAACAATTGTACAATCAAAAGTGTCACTTCTCATAAATGACATAAATTAGAGACAAAACTATATTCAAATTAATATACAAAATACCCATCCACTAACTATGAAAATGAAGATAAAAATGCAATGGAGCAATTCTGTTACATTCGTAATGGCTACCAGATTTATGTCATCTGTTACATCGTAGTCACATCAACCATGGATAGTATTGTATAACTCCAGTTATATGTCATAACGATATTGATGGTACTCACAAAAGATCTGTATCGTAGCCATTGCAGCTAGTGAAACCGCCAAACGCTTGCATCGTGGGCGTGGCCAAAAACGGACCCCGAGTACTGAACGTCATCAGACCCTCCCCTTCAGGGAGTAAGTGATGCAGCATCGCAGGCAGGCTCGATAACTGCAAGGGAAAGACCAACATTAGCAGAAATTAAACTTTACAAATAATTGAACATTACACATGATTTTACACATAGTTTTATCACAAAGATGGCCCAATAAAATGATTATAGGATCGTAGGTAACACAAGAAATAGTTTTATCACAAAGATGGCCCAATAAAATGATTATAGGATCGTAAGTAACACAAGAAACTGTCCTTGGTGATCATTGGGATTACGACAACCAATCATCAACCCTGTTTACATAGGTGACGTATGCCATGTGTATGGGAGGATTATAGCAACTAATCATTCACTTTGTTGATATGAATTACATTTCCCATGTGAAAGAGGAGTCAGTCTGCACATCGTGGGTCACAACATACCCTTTACACAGAAATGCGTGATACACATATAAATGGGACTGGTCCTAAAAAATGAAAAAATGTACAGATTACAAAAATTTAACAAATAACAAAGTAATAAGCTGCAATGGCTACGATACAGATCTTTTGTGAGTACCATCAATATCGTTATGACATATAACTGGAGTTATACAATACTATACATGGTTGATGTGACTACGATGTAACAGATTACATAAATCTGGTAGCCATTACGAATGTAACAGAATTGCTCCATTGCATTTTTATCTTTATTTTCATACGCCTAGATTTAGAGTTCTGCGGCCAAAGGGGTGCGTAGCTAACGCTGGCTTTTTTCTGGCCGCATCTTTTAAATACCGCTGGTATTGAGAGTTCACAGAATGGCTGCGTTAGGCTCCAAAAAAGGAGCGTAGAGCATATTTAACGCAACTTCAACTCTCGATACCAGCGGTGCTTACGGACGCGGCCAGCTTCAAAAACGTGCTCGTGCACGATTCCCCCATAGGAAACAATGGGGCTGTTTGAGCTGAAAAAAAACCTAACACCTGCAAAAAAGCCGCGTTCAGCTCCTAACGCAGCCCCATTGTTTGCTATGGGGAAACACTTCCTACGTCTGCACCTAACACTCTAACATGTACCCCGAGTCTAAACACCCCTAACCTTACACTTATTAACCCCTATTCTGCCGCCCCCGCTATCGATGACCCCTGCATATTTTTATTAACCCCTAATCTGCCGCTCCATAAACCGCCGCTACTTACATTATCCCTATGTACCCCTAATCTGCTGCCCCTAACACCGCCGACCCCTATATTATATTTATTAACCCCTAATCTGCCCCCCACAACGTCGCCTCCACCTGCCTACACTTATTAACCCCTAATCAGCCGAGCGGACCGCACCGCTATTATAATAAAGTTATTAACCCCTAATCCGCCTCACTAACCCTATAATAAATAGTATTAACCCCTAATCTGCCCTCCCTAACATCGCCGCAACTTCAAACATTAACCCCTAGTCTGCCGACTGGAGCTCACCGCTATTCTAATAAATGTATTAACCCCTAAAGATAAGTCTAACCCTAACACTAACACCCCCCTAAATTAAATATAATTTAAATCTAACGAAATTAATTAACTCTTATTAAATAAATTATTCCTATTTAAAGCTAAATACTTACCTGTAAAATAAATCCTAATATAGCTACAATATAAATTATAATTATATTATAGCTATTTTAGGATTTATATTTATTTTACAGGCAACTTTGTATTTATTTTAACCAGGTACAATAGCTATTAAATAGTTAAGAACTATTTAATAGCTAAAATAGTTAAAATAATTACAAAATTACCTGTAAAATAAATCCTAACCTAAGTTACAATTAAACCTAACACTACACTATCAATAAATTAATTAAATAAAATACCTACAATTACCTACAATTAAACCTAACACTACACTATCAATAAATTAATTAAATACAATATCTACAAATAAATACAATGAAATAAACTAACTAAAGTACAAAAAATAAAAAAGAACTAAGTTACAAAAAATAAAAAAATATTTACAAACATCAGAAAAATATTACAACAATTTTAAACTAATTACTCCTACTCTAAGCCCCCTAATAAAATAACAAAGCCCCCCAAAATAAAAAATGCCCTACCCTATTCTAAATTAAAAAAGTTCAAAGCTCTTTTACCTTACCAGCCCTGAACAGGGCCCTTTGCGGGGCATGCCCCAAAGTATTCGGCTCTTTTGCCTGTAAAAAAAACACATACAATACCCCCCCCCCAACATTACAACCCACCACCCACATACCCCTAATCTAACCCAAACCCCCCTTAAATAAACCTAACACTAAGCCCCTGAAGATCTCCCTAACTTGTCTTCACCTCACCGGGTCCTGATCTGTCCAGAAGAGCCTCCGATGTCTTGATCCAAGCCACAGCGGGGGGCTGAAGAGTGACGTCCATCCTCGGGCTGAAGTCTGGATCCAAGCGGCGGCTGAAGAAATCCATCATCGGCTGAAGTCGGAAGTCCATCATCGGGATGAAGTCTTCTATCAAGCCGCATCTTCAATCTTCTTTCTTCTGGAGCGGAGCGGAGCCATCTTCTTTCCAACCGATGCGGAACATCCTCTTCAACCAACGCCTACTCGCCGAATGACGGTTCCTTTAAATGACGTCATCCAAGATGGCGTCCCTCGAATTCCGATTGGCTGATAGGATTCTATCAGCCAATCAGAATTTTCCTACCTTAATTCCGATTGGCTGATAGAATCCTATCAGCCAATCGGAATTTGAGGGACGCCATCTTGGATGACGTCCCTTAAAGGAACCGTCATTCGTCGGGAAGTCGTCGGAAGAAGAAGATGGGTCTGCGGTGGAGGTCTTCAAGATGGAGCCGGTCCTCATCGGATGAAGATAGAAGATGCCGCTTGGATCAAGGTGGTTGCCTGTCCGGATCGCCTCTTCTTCCCGGATAGGATGAAGACTTTGGAGCCTCTTCTGGACCTCTTCAGCCGCCGGATGATGGATGTCTAGCCCCGCTTGGGCTTGGATGAAGATTTTGGAGCCAGGACGGATCGGTGTGATACCCGGCGAGGTGAAGACAAGGTAGGAAGATCTTCAGGGGCTTAGTGTTAGGTTTATTTAAGGGGGGTTTGGGTTAGATTAGGGGTATGTGGGTGGTGGGTTGTAATGTTGGGGGGGGGTATTGTATGTTTTTTTTTACAGGCAAAAGAGCTGAATTCTTTGGGGCATGCCCCGCAAAGGGCCCTGTTCAGGGCTGGTAAGGTAAAAGAGCTTTGAACTTTTGTAATTTAGAATAGGGTAGGGCATTTTTTTATTTTGGGGGGCTTTGTTATTTTATTAGGGGGCTTAGAGTAGGTGTAATTAGTTCAAAATTTTTGTAATTTTTTTCTAATGTTTGTAAATATTTTTTTATTTTTTGTAGCTTAGTTCTTTTTTATTTTTTGTACTTTAGTTAGTTTATTTCATTGTATTTATTTGTAGGAATTGTATTTAATTTATTTATTGATAGTGTAGTGTTAGGTTTAATTGTAACTTAGGTTAGGATTTATTTTACAGGTAATTTTGTAATTATTTTAACTATTTTAGCTATTAAAAAGTTCTTAACTATTTAATAGCTATTGTACCTGGTTAAAATAAATACAAAGTTACCTGTAAAATAAATATAAATCCTAAAATAGCTATAATATAATTATAATTTATGTTGTAGCTATATTAGGGTTTATTTTACAGGTAAGTATTTAGATTTAAATAGGAATAATTTATTTAATAAGAGTTAATTTATTTCGTTAGAATAAAATTATATTTAACTTAGGGGGGTGTTAGGGTTAGGGTTAAAATTAGCTTTAGGGGTTAAAAAATTTATTAGAGTAGCGGTGAGCTCCGATCGGCAGATTAGGGGTTAATACTTGAAGTTAGGTGTCGGTGATGTTAGGGAGGGCAGATTAGGGGTTAATACTATTTATTATAGGGTTAGTGAGGCGGATTAGGGGTTAATAACTTTATTATAGTAGCGGTGCGGTCCGCTTGGCAGATTAGGGGTTAATAAGTGTAGGCAGGTGGAGGCGACGTTGAGGGGGGCAGATTAGGGGTTAATAAATATAATATAGGGGTCGGCGGTGTTAGGGGCAGCAGATTAGGGGTACATAGCTATAATGTAGCTGGCAGCAGTGTACAGAGAGGAAGATTAGGGGTTAATAATAATATGCAGGGGTCAGCGATAGCGGGGGCGGCAGATTAGGGGTTAATAAATATAATATAGGGGTCGGAGGTGTTAGGGGCGTGCGGACGGCAGATTAGGGGTTAATAATAATATGCAGGGGTCAGCGATAGCGGGGGCGGCAGATTAGGGGTTAATAAATATAATATAGCGGTCGGAGGTGTTAGGGGCAGCAGATTAGGGGTACATAGGGATAACGTAGTTGGCAGCAGTGTACAGAGCGGAAGATTAGGGGTTAAAAATTTTTTATAGAGTGGCGGCGATGTGGGGGGGGCCTCGGTTTAGGGGTACATAGGTAGTTTATGGGTGTTAGTGTACTTTAGAGCACAGTAGTTAAGAGCTTTATAAACCAGCGTTAGCCCAGAAAGCTCTTAACTACTGACTTTTTTCTGCGGCTGGAGTTTTGTCGTTAGATTTCTAACGCTCACTTCAGACGCGACTCTAAATACCGGCGTTAGGAAGATCCCATTGAAAAGATAGGATACGCAATTGACGTAAGGGGATCTGCGGTATGGAAAAGTTGCGGCTGGAAAGTGAGCGTTAGACCCTTTCCTGACTGACTCCAAATACCGGCGGTAGCCTAAAACCAGCGTTAGGAGCCTCTAACGCTGGTTTTGACGGCTACCGCCAAACTCTAAATCTAGGCTTTGGTTAGTGAATAGGTATTTGTCATTATTCTTAGTAGTGCACTGGTTCAGCCCATTTAAATAGTTAAATAATTTAATTTTGTATGTTAGTTTGAATATAGTTTTGTCACTAATTTATATCATTTATGAGAAGTGACACTTTTGATTGTACAATTGTTTGGTTTCTAAGGTTATAGTTAAAAAGTGTATATATCACATTATCTAATAGGAACTGTCCTATTCTGATTTGGGGGAGGGGCTAACACCTTATTTAAACACTGTTGTTTGCTCACTTTTTGTTTGGTCTGATGAAGGGGTGATTGATCACCGAAACGTCACATATTTTTTGTGCTAATTAAAGCACTTTGTCACAAATCCAGCGAGTGCAAGCCTCTTTCTTACTTTATATATATATATATATATATATATATATATATATATATATATATATATATACAGAGAGAAGTGCACTCATAGGAACGAACAACTGGCTCAATATCCTTGTTAGCCTGTTCTATGGCGATTTACCACCTGGGTGCAGCTTTCTAGCTCAGTAATGCTTTTCACAGAGAAGAAATTTCCTGTAGTATATCAGTCTGATCCCGCCTATTACGGTCAGTCCAGCGCAGAAATACCAGGCAATTCCTCTCTAAACAAGGAACACAGCAACCCCAGATGATCGTTGCGGCCTTCATTGGGCCTCGTCAGTGAGGTGTAGCAATATTCCTCTAAGCACACGGAGCAAGGAGTCCACGTCTGGTTGCCCCTTTTTCCCATAGGGAGACTAAATACATACAGAGAGAAGTGCACTCACAGGAAAGAACAACTGGCTCAATACCCTTGTTAGCCTATTCTATGGCGATTTACCACCTGGGTGCAGCTTTTTAGCCCAGTAATGCTTTTCACAGAGAAGAAATTTCCTGTAGTATATCAGTCTGATCCCGCCTATTATGGTCAGTCCAGCGCTGAAATACCAGGCAATTCCTCTCTGAACAAGGAACACAGCAACCCCAGACGATCGTTTCGGTCTTCATTGGGCCTCGTCAGTGAGGTGTAGCTATATTCCTCTAAGCACACTGAGCAAGAAGTCCACATCTGGTTGCCCCTTTTTCCCATAGGGAGACTAAAT